>NC_047159.1:2924231-3224231 GCF_009819705.1 Hippoglossus hippoglossus | reverse complement strand
GATGACTCTGTTCTCCCCCTGTTGGTTTTATTCATGTCACTTCAGACATGTTCATTGTCCAGTGTGTAGAAGACAGGAGTTTGTGGCATAAGTGTTGCTCAGGGGGCATCCGGACTTGAACCAGAGACCTCTTGATCTGCAGTCAAATGCTCTACCACTGAGCTATACCCCCACATGTTCACCTCCTGATCTGTGTCATTGTTCTTTACTCAGACAGGAACAGCCGACGTGCAGCTCCTGGGTCACATGATGCCTGGCAGGGTCTGTTGGTTTTCCCACAATTCCCACCATGCTGCTCCTTTCCACCTGGGGGCAGCGTGGTGTCGTCATTTTACCAAACGTTGTGTCAAGCGCTGCATCCCAGAGAGGAGAGAGGATTCATCTCGTTTGTCTGGTTTTCAAATGGTCAGATTTACATTCTGCTGCTCAAACTAACATCCAGTAGTTTTCAGTTCCATTTCCAAGGATCGTCAGCAAATCTAAAATCCAATTTGCAATCTGAAATATTCCTTTATTTGAAACGTTTTGAGTTAAAAAATGTACCTGCGCATATCTGCACTGTATGAATGTGCGTGTGAATGAGTGAATGGTCAGCAGGAGTAGAAAACCACTATATAAATGCAAACCATTCACCATTTATGCATCAAAAATATAAAAAATACTCTCTTTTCCTTAACACTTCTTCAACACCCAACATTAGCGGGTGTTCACATTCAATTTTTTAAATTCAGATAAACCTGCTAGAAAAGCGATTGACTCATTTTGCCTTTTCCATTGCAAACAAAAGCCAGATGTTTGTGAGAGTCAGAGGGTTTTTTTGACCAGTGAACAAAATTGTGTTACCATGTTCATCAGGAAGTAAAAAGTGATGTGATATGAGTCTTTTGGTGCTAGGAGGTAAGGCTGTGTGTCGAAAAGGAAACATGTATCTGTATTCACTTAACATTACTGCTCCCCTGCGAGCTGCAGTGGAGCCTCGGGTCCTCCAGCGTGGCTCCGCTGGCTCGTCCTGAGGTGACCGGGTCAGAGCTCCTCAGCCCTGGAGCTTCCTGCCAGATGATCTGAGGCTGCAGAATCACTGACATCTTTTAAAATCACCTCTTAAAAAATCATTTTAATACAAGCAGGTCTTTCTTTTCATTATATCTGCCAGAATGTTTTCTCCCCTATCTATGATGTAAAAACAACAAAAAAAGCATAAAGGAAACTTAAACACATATATGTGACTCTTTATAGAGGGTTTATATATTCTGCTTGTGTTGTGTCATTTCAATAAACACATCATTCATGTGAATAAACACAATTGGTAGCGAGGGCCATCTAGTGGTGAAGTCACATATTACAACAACCTCCTCTGATTCCTCTGGAGCTCTGTCTCCACTCTGCCTCCCAGCAACAAGGCCCAGTCAGAGCCGCTCTACACACAAGCTGCTGCTGCTTCAGCCTCTGGATCCTCAGGACACAGCTCAGCCTCCGTTCACACACACTGTCCTCTTCACACTCATCCACAGATCACCCTCCCACCTGTTGAGAGAAGAAGACATCAGTGTTACAGAGACTCACTTCATCAGCTGTGAGTCAGTGATGCAGCACATCCAGTAGAAAGAGCAGCAGGGACTTCAGTCCTGTTCAGAGGTGGAGCAGCTTCCTCTCTGCTTCATGTTCACGTGTTGGAATGAACACGCTAAGAGCTAAGTGTGTTTCCTCTGCATGTCAAAGTGCAGAGTGGACACCTGAGAGGTGGATTTACTGCTGTTACAGGTGAAGACATGTTTCACTGTGTGTTGATGAACATCTGCTTCTGACAAACTGGGACCAGATGAGACAGATGGACCTCAGCAGAGGTTCTGGTCTGTATAAAGAGCTCCTGGTTACCATGGTGATGATGAGAGGCTTCAGTCCCACTGATCTCAGAGCTGTGACAAAGATCCACCTGATCAGTTCTTCACTGATGAAGTGAGAGAACAAACTGTCTCAGATCAGATGAAGACGACACCGTCTCTGTTCCTCGTGTGAGGCTGTCAGCTGTGGTCCAGCTTCATTTCCTGTTCACATGAAAACAACAACAACTGTCGTCTTCACGTCAACTCAATCAAATGATCCCAAGCAGCTTGTGGCTCGTCTGATTGGCCGACTGTTGTCTCTCTGTGTCTCTGTCCAATCCTGACGTCTGTCCTCATTCTCCTCTCACAGCTTCACTGAGGAAACACTGAGGCCTGAACTACGAAGACACTTCAACATGTCCAGGAGATCTTTCTGAGATCCAGCTCAACTGAACCTGACAGACACAGTCAGGCTAAGTGGTCACATGACGCTGGTTATCAACTCGTTAAGTTAACTCAGGTTTTCCTCAACGAGATCTGAGCGTGCACATAAAAGGGGCGGGGTCTACTGAGTATGACCAATCACAGACATGGACAGTTTGACTGACAGCAGAGCCTCATATTTCACAACAAGGATCAAACTGTTCTATAATAAAAATCAGAGGAGAACAAACACATGATCCAGAATAAAAGAAACTCAGTCACAGCTGCTAAATGCAGGAAGAACAGCTGGTAAAACATCTGGGATCGTGTCAATGTGTAAGTTACAGCGCCCCCTGGTGGCATTTGGTAAAAATATATTACGTGACCACGACATAATAACGTGTGTGAACGAGATAAATAACTCGAGGCCACGAGATCTGAATCTGTTGTTTACTAACAAGACGAGTGGACGAGAAGAAGCTTCTTGATGAGAAACGTTTGAATCCCAGGATGTGGCCTCGAGAATGAGCTTTAGTTTGACACACTGTCTCTGAGGACACACACTGTCTCACTATCTCTGAGGACACACACTGTCTCACTATCTCTGAGGACACACACTGTCTCCTAGGACACACACTGTCTCACTGTCCCTGAGGACACACTGTCTCACTGACTCTGAGGACACACACTGTCTCTGAGGACACACACTGTCTCACTGACTCTGAGGACACACACTGTCTCACTGTCTCTGAGGACACACACTGTCTCACTGAATCTCAGGACACACTGTCTCACTGTCTCTGAGGACACACAATGTCTCACTGACTCTGAGGACACACACTGTCTCACTGAATCTGAGGACACACTGTCTCACTGGCTCTGAGGACACACACTGTCTCACTGACTTTGAGGACACACACTGTCTCTGAGGACACACACTGTCTCACTGACTCTGAGGACACACACTGTCTCACTGAATCTGAGGACACACTGTCTCACTGGCTCTGAGGACACACACTGTCTCACTGACTTTGAGGACACACACTGGCTCTGAGGACACACACTGTCTCACTGACTTTGAGGACACACACTGTCTCTGAGGACACACACTGTCTCACTGAATCTGAGGACACACTGACTCACTGTCTCTGAGGACAAACACTGTGGTGAAACCTCTGACATCACTCCTCAATAGAAAGACATGGACCTATCTTCAGGAAGCTGACTGAGTGCATCTGGTGTTTTGGTGACAGGATGAGTCTGGAGAGATTGAGATGTTCTGGGTGAGTTAGAGATCAACTGAACCAACCAGACGTTGATTTAAACTTCCCTTATCCGTCCCTTTAAGGAGAGTGTGCACCACACAACAGTGTAGAGTCACTGTGGTCAGTGGGCGGAGCTTTGATACAGGTCGATCTCCAACTTAACCTGGAGCAGGTTAGCCGTTCATCAGAAGTTACCATGGTGATTTACCTCGTTCAGAAGTGGACGAGCTTCGTACGACTGAAAAATCTAAACCTGAAGTTAACCTGATAACCACAAATCCTGCTTGGTAGCACAGACCCTGGATCTGTGATACTGACTGTGTTTAGTAAAATACTGATGAAAGCAGTGTGGACTGACTCCAACCATCTACTGACCTCACAGTCTCCAGTCTCCAGGTTGGACTCTGCTGTAGATCAAGCAGCTTCTTCACTCCTGAGTCCTGCAGGTCGTTTCCTCTCAGATCCAGTTCTCTCAGATGAGAGGGGTTTGACCTCAGAGCTGAAGCCAGAGAAGAACAGCTGGTCTTTGACAGACTGCAGGTCCACAACCTGGATAAAGAATAAAACTTAACTGTAAATTAAACTGAGTTCATGTGTGAAAATAACAGACACATATTCATGTCACACAGACTCATAACATGGAAGATAAATATGAAATCAGACATGTTGGACTAAAAACGAGTCCTGATTCAGTACAAATAGATTATTTGGACCCGGTCTCTGTCCTGCAGATCAGATTAGGAAATCCAGAACTAAACTCAGTGTTTTAACAAGTAGCTGAATATTTAAAATGTCACAGATTAATTAATGAATGGATTCAAGTTATGTATGAAGAGGAATTATATTAAATTAGAATTAAATGAGATAAATTGTGTATAAATGCTGTTTTATAGATATGAGATCTACAAAAGTCAGTCAGTGAACTGACCTCAGAGTCTCCAGTCGACAGGTTGGACTCTGTAGAAAACCACACAGCCTCGTCACTCCTGAGTCATGCAGGTCTTTGTTTAGACTCAGATCCAGTTCTCTCAGATGAGAGGGGTTTGACTTCAGAGCTGAAGCCAGAGAAGAACAGCTGATCTTTGACAGTCTGCAGTCCTCCAACCTGGATAAAGAATAAAACTTAACTGTAAATTAAACTGAGTTCATGTGTGAAAATAACAGACACATATTCATGTCACACAGACTCATAACATGGAAGATAAATATGAAATCAGACATGTTGGACTAAAAACGAGTCCTGATTCAGTAAAAACAGATTATTTGGACCCGGTCTCTGTCCTGCAGATCAGTTTAGGAAATCCAGAACTAAACTCAGTGTTTTAACAAGTAGCTGAATATTTAAAATGTCACAGATTAATTAATGAATGGATTCAAGTTATGTATGAAGAGGAATTATGTTAAATTAGAATTAAAGGAGATACATTGTGTATAAATGCTGTTTTATAGATACGAGATCTGCAGAAGTCAGTTAGTGAACAGACCTCAGAGTCTTCAGTCGACAGGTTGGACTCTGTAGAAAACCACACAGCCTCGTCACTCCTGAGTCCTGCAGGTCTTTGTTTAGACTCAGATCCAGTTCTCTCAGATGAGAGGGGTTTGACTTCAGAGCTGAAGCCAGAGAAGAACAGCTGATCTCTGACAGTCTGCAGTTCCACAACCTGGATAAAGAATAAAACTTAACTGTAAATTAAACTGAGTTCATGTGTGAAAATAACAGACACATATTCATGTCAGCACAGACTCATAACATGGAAGATAAATATGAAATCAGACATGTTGGACTAAAAACGAGTCCTGATTCAGTAAAAATAGATTATTTGGACCCGGTCTCTGTCCTGCAGATCAGTTTAGGAAATTCAGAACTAAACTCAGTGTTTTAACAAGTAGCTGAATATTTAAAATGTCACAGATTAATTAATGAATGGATTCAAGTTATGTATGAAGAGGAATTATGTTAAATTAGAATTAAATGAGATAAATTGTGTATAAATGCTGTTTTATAGATATGAGATCTACAGAAGTCAGTCAGTGAACTGACCTCAGAGTCTCCAGTCGACAGGTTGGACTCTGTAGAAAACCACACAGCTCCTTCACTCCTGAGTCCTGCAGGTTGTTGTAGCTCAGACCCAGTTTTCTCAGATGAGAGGGGTTTGACTTCAGAGCTGAAGCCAGAGAAGAACAGCTGGTCTTTGACAGTCTGCAGGTCCACAACCTGGATAAAGAATAAAACTTAACTGTAAATTAAACTGAGTTCATGTGTGAAAATAAAGGACTTTGACTAAACATCACTGTCTCTGTTTTCAGACCTGAAGTCTGAGTCAAGTTGTTCTGGACATTTTCTGGAACTTTTCCTGCAGCCTCCTAATAAAGTCCATGTGAGAATAGAGCAGGTGAATGTCCAGAGGATTCACAGAGAGCGAGTGGACGTGTTGATGAGGTTTCTAACACGTGACGGACGTGAAACTGGAAGAACACAAATATCTCAGGATGAAGAAGAGGAGCCGTACACGTAGAAGACGAAGACGTCAACTTGGAAACACGAGGAGATTCCAGAGCTTTTGGTGATGAGGGCCGACGTCCGGATGAGCTGTAAACAACAACACTGATCTTTCCACAGCAGGATTTATACGTCATGTCCGGCCTCCTGCTGCTCCACCCGTTCTTCATATGTGAAAGTCAAACTCCAGAAAATGTCCAGACACTATTTTACAGAGTTCATGACTGAAAACAGCTTGAAAGTCCTCGTGTCCTCAGGGTTCAGTTGTTTGTAATATGTAACTTCACCACTAGATGTCTCTTAATATCTTGCTGGACATGTTCAGGAGTCGTACACGTGAACAAGTGGACTACGTTCACATGTACGACACCTGGAGACGTCACTAACTCCTTCACAGTGAACCTGTAACTTAACATAACTTAACGTAACCATGGTTATCATGGAGATATGTGTTTTGGCTCCGCCCCTCGTCTGAATGTTCCCACATGTTCCTGTTGCTGTGAACGAGTCGGACGAATGGAAAAGAATCCTAGAGATGTTTTCACTAGTTTCATCTGAAATGTACCAGTTGTTGTTTTCTTTACTTTAGAATGAGACATTTATCTTTATATTTACATACTTTATATTTACATACTTTATATTTAAATCCTTTATATTTACATACTTTATATATAAATTCGTTTCTCAAAAAGATGCTGAAAAACTAGTCCAGGCCTTTGTTACATCCAGACTTGATTATTGTAATTCCTTATTATCAGGCTCCAGCAGTAAGTCGTTAAAGACTCTGCAGCACGTGTCCTGACAAGAACAAAGAAAAGAGACCACATTTCTCCAGTATTAGCTTCGCTACACTGGCTTCCGGTTAAATCTAGAATAGAATTTAAAATTCTCCTCCTCACCTTCAAGGCCCTTAATAACATGGCACCATTATACCTCAAAGAGCTGTTAGTACCTTATCAACCCACTGGAGCACTGTGCTCTCTAATGTCTCTAAAAGTAGAGTAGGAGCCAGAGCTTTCAGCTATCAAGCTCCTCTCCTGTGGAATCATCTCCCACTTTCAGTTCGGGAGGCAGACACCATCTGTACGTTTAAGAGTAGGCTTAAAACCTTCCTTTACGATAAAGCCTATAGTTAGAGCCGGTCCAGGTTTGTCTTAGACCTGATCTTAGTTATGCTGCTATAGGTCTAGAAGGTCGAGGGACACATGACACACAGAGCTTCTCTTTCCAGCTTCTCCTTCCTCTTCTCAATCGTTATCACATCAAAGAAATTAATATCTCATCAATACATGTTACTGACTCGACTTCTTCCCCGGAGTCCCTTTGCCTTATCGTCCGCAGATGCAGGGCCGCGGCCACATTGTGGATTATGATGGTGGCTCGCGTATCAGAGATCGTAATGGTGGATCCAGTATGGCGGATCCTGTATCGTGTTGGCATCTGATAATGGTGGTGCACCACAATCGAGGTGGCTGCTGACCGTGGACTATGATTGCAACAGGACTGCTTGATATACAATATGTCTCCTCAGACACTCGACCATTACTGACAATACTCCATCAATTCATTGACCTTCCATTATGATACAAACTGTTTATTCTAATCAAAGCTGTAAATACTCTGATCTTTCTGATGTTCTCTGTTACACTTGGCATCTATTGCACTTCTGTCCGTCCTGGGAGACGGATCCTCACATGTTGCTCTCTGAGGTTTCTACCTTGTTTACACTGTTAAAAGGGTTTTTAGTAGTTTTTCCCCGTGTTTAGCTGCAACATGACACTTCACCACTAGATGTCACTAAATCCTACACACTCAACCTTTAACATTAAACATGATGTCTGACCACAGAGTCTCCAGTCGACAGGTTGGACTCTGTAGAAAACCACACAGCTCCTTCACTCCTGAGTCCTGCAGGTTGTTTAGACTCAGATTCAGTTCTCTCAGATGAGAGGGGTTTGACCTCAGAGCTGAAGCCAGAGAAGAACAGCTGATCTCTGACAGACTGCAGGTCCACAACCTGGATAAAGAATAAAACTTAACTGTAAATTAAACTGAGTTCATGTGTGAAAATAACAGACACATATTCATGTCACACAGACTCATAACATGGAAGATAAATATGAAATCAGACATGTTGGACTAAAAACGAGTCCTGATTCAGTAAAAATAGATTATTTGGACCCGGTCTCTGTCCTGCAGATCAGTTTAGGAAATCCAGAACTAAACTCAGTGTTTTAACAAGTAGCTGAATATTTAAAATGTCACAGATTAATTAATGAATGAATTCAAGTTATGTATGAAGAGGAATTATGTTAAATTAGAATTAAAGGAGATAAATTGTGTATAAATGCTGTTTTATAGATATGAGATTTACAGAAGTTAGTCAGTGAACTGACCTCAGAGTCTCCAGTCGACAGGTCGGACTCTGTAGAAAACCGCACAGCTTCTTCACTGCTGAGTCCTGCAGGTTGTTGTTACTCAGATCCAGTTCTCTGAGATGAGAGGGGTTTGACCTCAGAGCGGAAGCCAGAGAAGAACAGCTGATC
The DNA here is from genome assembly GCF_009819705.1 of Hippoglossus hippoglossus. Lineage (NCBI taxonomy): Eukaryota > Metazoa > Chordata > Actinopteri > Pleuronectiformes > Pleuronectidae > Hippoglossus > Hippoglossus hippoglossus. The sequence continues at coordinate 3,215,674 of NC_047159.1, read as the reverse complement.
TTTGACAGTCTGCACTGATCCAACCTGGATAAAGAAATATCAATATTTGAATGTGTCCTCCTGTTGTTGTGGATCGTCATCATGTCAACACAGTCTCTCAACATGCTGCTGACCTCAGTCCAGTCTGTGACCTGAAGATAAATATCAGATCAGACATGTTGGACCATTGTTTCATTCATCAGCTTCTTCTCTGTGTTTGGTCACTGAGCAGGTTTGTGTAATTAAACACTGTTTAAAGTAGGGATGGCTCCTGACAGTCACTTCCTGTTTGTTTCTATACTTATCAACTGTCCAACGTGTTTCAATAAGAATGTGTCTTATTTTGAAAACCTGAGGAGGACGAGTGCTCGGCCTTAGTCCACATGTTATTGACTGACACTTTCTTAGTGATCAGGAGCAGGTGAGTGCAGGTGAATGGAGTTGATGAGGTGGATGTGACTGACAGGCTGGGTGAGTGACAGATGACTGAGGGACAGTGAGCAGAGCAGAACTGAGACAATTTAAATAAATAATGACCCAATAAGAAAGAAAGTCTGAAAAGTGAAGAAGGATTTAAGGACCTCAGAGTCTGCAGTCGACAGTTTGGACTCTCCAGTCCAGAACACAGCAGCTTCACTGCTGAATCCTGCAGCTCGTTTCCACTCAGATCCAGTTCTCTCAGATGTGAGGGGTCTGACTTCAGAGCTGAGGCCACGACTTCAAAGTGAGTCTCTGAGAGTTCACAACCACGGAGTCTGTAATTAAAGAAAATATCTGTTAGAATAAAATCATCATTCATACAAAACGTGATCATGTGACCCTCACCCTGGTAAATCCCCTCTTTGCCTCATGAACATGTTAAAAACTCCTCAAGAGAATCCTTTCAGATTTGGTTCAAGCGTTCATTCAGACTAACAGAGGAACTCATTAGATTCAGGTGGTCAAAGGTCAAAGGTCAAGGTCACACAACATGTTCATGGCCTCTTGAAGTCTCAAGTCTGTCTTTAGGGGATTTCTTCACATTTTGACCAGTTGGACTCAAAGATAAACTGATTAGATTTCAGTGGTCAAAGGTCAAAGGTGACAGTGACCTCATATTATTGTGAATGCAACATGTCAGGAACCTGGAGGGACTGACACTGCACTGGTTGGTGGTGGCGTACAAACGCAGGGTGGTAATTCTAGTTTGACAAGAAAGATGAATGAACGATACTTCCTGCTTCTTCAGTTTAAAGGAACAGTCAGTGATTCTCATCCTAAACACTTATTCAGTGACACACACGCATGCACGCACTTTGGGTTTGTGGAGGAAGCTGGAGAACCCAGAGAAAACCCTGCAGACACCAGGAGAACATCCTCCTCACAGAAAGGCTGCACTAACAGTGTTGACCACTGCAATACCATGCTGCCCCAAACAATGAGAATCATTTAACACTGAGTGTATTTGAAGAACGACTCATCTCCACTGATTGAACATGTTATTGATCATGTCTGGACTCACAGAGCCTTCCTGCAGTTCCTCACAGCTGGGATCAGTCTCCGTCGACCCTGGTCTGATGTGTTGAACTTCTTCAGGTCCAACTCATCCAGAACCTCCTCTGACATCTGCAGCATGTAGGCCAGAGCTGAGCAGTGGATCTCAGAGAGTTTCTCCTCTGATTTGTTCTCTGACGTCAGGAACTGTTGCATCTGCTGATGAACTGAGTGGTCGTTCATCTCAGTCAGACAGTGGAAGATGTTGATGCTTCTGTCAGGAGAAATGTCATCACTCTGCATCTTCTTCAGGTTGTTGATGACTCTCTGGATGATCTCTGGATTGTTCTCTGTCCGACCCAGCAGGCCTCCTAAGACTCTCTGGTTGGACTCCAGACTGAGGCCGTGAAGGAAGCGAACCATCAGGTCCAGATGACCATTTGTACTGGTGAGGGATTTCTTCATGGTTTTCTTCAGGAGGTCATCCAGGGGGAGGGTACTGTCTGTGTCCTCATATGTTCCCAATAAGTTGTTGAGTTCTTCTCTGTGGAGTGTGTAACGGTGAAACATGTAGACTGCAGCCAGAAACTCCTGAACGCTCAGATGAACAAAGCAGTAGACTGATTTCTTGAAGATCACACACTCTCTTCTGAAGATCTCAGTACAAACTCCTGAGTACACCGAGGCCTCTGTGACATTAAGACCACACCGCTCCAGGTCTTCTTGGTAGAACATGATGTTTCCTTCCTCCAGATGTTCAAACGCTAGCCTCCCCAGCTTCAGGAGAATGTCCCTGTCAGCCTCCGTCAGCTGCTGTGGAGTCGTCTCATGTCCCTCACCGTACTTGTTGTTCTTCCTCTTTGTCTGAACCAGCAGGAAGTGTGAGTACAGGTCAGTCAGGGTCTTGGGCAGCTCTCCTCTCTGGTCTGTGGTCAACATGTGCTCCAGAACTGTAGCACTGATCCAGCAGAAGACTGGGATTTGACACATGATGTGGAGGCTCCTGGACGTCTTGATGTGTGAGATGATTCTGCTGCACAGCTCTTCATCACTGAATCTCCTCCTGAAGTACTCCTCCTTCTGGGCGTCAGTGAAGCCTCGTACTTCTGTGACCCTGTCAACACATGCAGGAGGGATCTGATTGGCCGCCGCAGGTCTGGAGGTTATCCAGACGAGAGCCGAGGGAAGCAGATTCCCCCGGATGAGGTTTGTCAGCAGCACGTTGACTGATGACCTCTGTGTGACATCAGACACAAGCTCCCTGTGGTTGAAGTCCAGAGAAGGTCTGCTTTCATCCAGGCCGTCAAAGATGAACAAAGGTTTACAGACAGCGAGCGTCTCTGCCGTGAGCTTCTGTAACGTTGGATGGAAAACATGGAGCAGCGTGAGAAGACTGTGCTGCTGGTCTTTCACCAGGTTCAGCTCCCTGAACGAAAGCACAGTCAGCAGACCCACATCTTGGTTTTCTAAACCCTCTGCCCAGTCCAGAGTGAACTTCTGCACCGAGAAGGTTTTTCCAACGCCAGCGACGCCGTTGGTCAGGACGACTCTGATGCTGCTCTGCTGGTCAGTTAAGGCTTTAAAGATGTCGTGGCACTTGATGGGAGTGTCATGGAGGCTCTTCATCTTGGAAGCCGTCTCAAGCTGCTTCACCTCATGTTGAGTATTAACCTCTTCACTCTGTCCCTCTGTGATGTAGAGCTCAGTGTAGATCCTGTTGAGGAGGGTTCTACTTCCTGTTTCATCAGTTCCTTCAGTCACATGTTCACATCTCCTCCTCACACTGAGCTTATGTTCATCTAAAACCTCCTGCAGACCACGATCTGCTGAAAGACAAGAAACAATGTCAGAGACAGAGAATCTGCTGATTGTTTTCATCAGATACAGAAAAACTACAGAAAATAAAAGCTTTTTAACTTTGTGCTTTTATAACGATGTTAAATGTTGATGCTGTGTGAAGGAACAAAATAAAACCACATGTGCTGTTGTCAGAAGTGAAGACATCAGCAGACACATGTACAGTGCTGCTCTGACCGGCTGTCTGAGCTCCAGCTCCTCTTCTGGATCTTTGTCCACACTGGGGACAGGAGGAGTCTCCTGAAGAACCAGACTGGTCCCAGTATGAGGTGATGCACTGTCTGCAGAACCAGTGTCCACAGCTGGTGGAGACTGGATCCTTCAGGACGTCCTGACACGAAGCACAGCAGGACAACTGCTCCTCCTCAGAAACATGACTCCTCTTCCTCTCCCTGTGAAGACATTTCCTGATAACTCACATGTCCCAGTCACAGGTTGTCATTACTTCTGTCAAGGAGGTTTTGTTTTCACCCAGTATGTTTGTGTGTTGGTTGGTTCGTTAGTGGGATTATAAAAAACAACAGATAACCAGTAAACTTGGTGGAAGGTTGTGGTCTGTGAACCAGATCGGGGGGGTTCCTCGTTCACAGACATGTTCAGAGGACTGATGTTTACCAGTGTGTGGAATTTGGTGCAGATCCAAATCAAAATGAGTCTCTAGTGAATCTCAAAGTGGTTTCATAAGGAGCGTGTTGGTTCTTGGTGGAGGTCTGAGCTCTTTGAGTGATTCTGAGAGATTAGTCACCAACTTCAATGAAGCTGTGTCCTAATGCAGGGGCCACACTAGAGGAAACTAAATCCTCTTCAGAGCAGGTCACAGTAGAAACAGTCTCTTACTCTGTGTGTGAGGGTCCAGGTTCATTACTGAAGTATGGAGGAGGTGTCATGGACCGGTGACTCTTCAGAGACACAAAGCTGGACCCTGGAGACTCTGCTCTCAGTCTGTGGTCCTGACCTCTGCAAACACAAACATGTTTTTATTCAGAACACATCATTCACTGGTTCATTCTCTGAGGATTCAGTTTGGAGGTTCACATGTTTGTACCAGGTCTCTTACTTTGTGTGTGAGGGTCCAGGTTCATTTCTGAAGTATAGAGGAGGTGTCATGGACCGGTGACTCTTCAGAGACACAAAGCTGGACCCTGGAGACTCTGCTCTGTCCTCCTCTTCCTCCTCATAACCACTCATCTTCAGTCTGAGAGGAAAAACACTTTGAGCTCAAAGGAACCAGGACAAACCAGTCTGTTCAAGAAACACACACACACAGACACACACACACACAAAGAAATGCAGTTATGCAACTTTATCTGTTCAATGCACAATATTCACATTAATATTAATTCATATTTACAGCATCTGTTCAATCTTTATCTTCTCAGTTCAACAATGTTCTGCAGAGTTCTGCTTCTGCAGCACAATGTTTTTTACAAAGGCTTTGACTTGAATATGGTCATAAATATGAATATTACCTTGTATATAAGTACATATTGAACATTAGTTCTCCACTGACTGAACTCTTTGTCTGTAGGAGTGAGACAGGTGACCTCAGGAGGCCTCAATTAGTTTGGATGCTAATTTCAGTCAACCACTCGATTATTCAGCCAGTTGCAGCCATTTTAATTAAGCACGTAGAAATTAAATTAATATAATTTATGTCTCAAAGGATGCAGGAGTTGTGCTATTGTACAAGAACAATAATAAAGTGACCTTTCATGTAAAACTGGTTCATGTCATTTGTAAATCCACCAATAAACCTGCATAGCCAAAAACAAACATTGACTAAAAAAGTACTTTTGCAACTCGAGCATTTCCTGATCTACACTCAGACCAATAAACTACATTAAACTGAATCAATACAAGCTGATGAAGTTCATGTGTCCTTCAACCCCCTGCCACTAAGAGAAGGAAACTCAACATCTATTGTTCGTGTTCACGTCATAAAGGCTGGAAATGAATGACAGAACTTTATAGACAGTAACACTGAGAGCACATCAGTCAGCAGCTTTAAGCAGCACTCTGTATCTCCACTCAGTTCTATGGCTTTGTGCCCAAATGAAGGTCAAACACAAGCTCTTCAACTTTATATTATCTTTAAAACTCATAACTGCATATATAGTGTTGTTATATATATATGTATATGTGTGTGTGTGTGTGTGTGTGTGTGTGTGTGTGTGTGTGTGTGTGTGTGTGTGGGTGTGTGTGTGTGTGTGTACCTGGCTCTGCAGGTCGATGTTCCTCACACCTCAGCCAGTGAGTCCAGAGCTTTACTGGGATCCACAGTGAAGACTCTCCACAGGTTGGTGACCACTGCTGTAACGTATGATTCTGAAAACACGTTCTGTTATTAAACACTTGATGAACAGATGTGATGAAGATAAAAAGTGAAACTGTGAGTTAACTCTGTTAATTAGTCCTTTGAAGGCTCTTTGTTCCAGACCTGCTGTTCACATCTGTCTCTGGGGATCCGATCACATGAAACTACGTCTGTCACCAGGTGTGAACTTACAAACTTAGAGTCGTGTGATCAGCAGACGGATGTTAACAGCAGGTGTGAGAGTGTGACAGTAAAACTTTCAGAAAGTTGTGTTCACACTCACCTGCTCACTTTTCTTCCTCCTGCTCATCCAGGTGAAAATGGAGTCTGACACTTCCCTGTTCTCATGCTCCTCCACCGTGTTGAACCAGTTCACTCTTGAAAACAACCAGTTCAAAGTCCAGTTCATACACATGAACATGAACTGGTTCACAGTTCACAGTTCATGTTTTATTGTGATAGTTATGATGTCGATGACACACTTAGGATCATGTTAATAATGGACGGGGTCGGATCCTGAATCCAGATCTTCACTTTAACACTGAGTCCTGTGAGCGAGTTCAGTAAAGTTGGAAAGATATTCACAGAGTCGGACTTCCCCGATCAATGAGTCATAAGTTAAACGCTGTTCAAACACAAATGCTGCATAACTCCCACCGTAGTAAGGTGGACAACGGGCTACAGGACAGTTTTCATAAATATGAGTCGTCCTCTGTGATGGACACAGGACATTGGTGTCTCTGTACAGCCTGCTGTGAGACGAGTGCGCAGGGACCGTCTACAAAGTGCAACACCGAAAAGAGATATTACAAACTTATTCAATAACTTCACTGTAATACTGTATATTCTCACCAAAATCATCTCACAGATCCATCCAGCAGGACTCGCTGGACCTGTGACAGGATTTTGGTGAGAATATACAGTATTACAGTGAAGTTATTGAATAATTTTCATAAAAAATATTTCCAAAGATTATGCTAAATGAAATTTCTTTCAAACTAAGTACTGTAGCATAGCCAGCAGGAGACCCTGGATATGTGACGTGATTTTGGTGAGAATATACAGTAATTGAGAGAAGTTATTGAATATATTTCATAATAAATATTTCCAAAACTTAAGCAAAATCACTTTTCCCCAAACTTAGTACTGTAGCATAGCCAGCAGGACTCGCTGGACCTGTGACATGATTTTGGTGAGAATATACAGTATTACAGTGAAGTTATTGAATAAGTTTGTAATATCTCTTTTCGGTGTTGCACTTTGTAGACGGTCCCTGCGCACTCGTCTCACAGCAGGCTGTACAGAGACACCAATGTCCTGTGTCCCTCACAGAGGACGACTCATATTGATGAAAACTGGCCTGTAGCACGTTGTCCACCTTGCTACGGTGGGAGTTATGCAGCATTTGTGTTTAAACAACGTTTCGCTTCTGACTCATTGATCCGGGAAGTCCGACTCTGTGAATATCTTTCCAACTTTACTGAACTCCTCTCCCTGCCCTCCACATGAAGCTGCCGCTGCCGCTGCCGCTCCATGTCGGCCTCGCGCGCAAGCTGCTCCTCTTTCATTCGCTGTTCCAGGATCTGAGGACGACAACTTCAAGCATTTTATCAATTATAAAATAACTGGAAACTTATCTTTAGTTCAGCAGGGAGAGATTTAGGGAAAACTTGATGATGTTAAGCTCTTTAAAACATAATCTTAACAAAAACGGAGCCAGTGTTACCAGAACAAACGGTTTTCTACCACAAGGTGCTTGATAAATACAGGATTTGGACACTGGATCTTTAAAAGGCAAACATCTTATTTGCGTTTCATTTGATGAACAAGCCTGACAACTGTATCTATGATTTCCCATCAGCGTCTTCTGTAGCTCCATGATCTCTTCGTTTCTACGGAGCAGAGAGAATAACAACCAGACCGTTTTGATCACAACGTTTCAGAAATGAAATGAGTGAAACACAATGAGACTCGTCACGTCCTTGCTGTTGGCTCTTACTCTCTGTCCATCTGGTCGCTCATGCTCTGTGCCTCCTCGCTCCGATTCGACACAGCTAACTCTTGGAAATGTTTCAGCTCCTCCAACCCCCATTCTAAACTGCTCCTGCATCTCCTGTCGCTGTCTGAGCGCCACCTGAGAGACAGATTAAGTTAATGATCACTTCTATATCAGGGTTATTACATCTTTCCTACACACAGTTTGGTCCGTGGGGATCAGCGAAAGCTAAATGAGGGGCTTTTCCGTAGGTGGCGCTGTTGAGCCATTTTGCCACGCCCATTTCAAATTACTCCAGAATACAATTACTTTTTTGGGCTTTGTACTTCCTGCAAACTTTGGTGAGGATTTGAGCACGTCAAGGCCCTGAAAAAGCCCAAAAGGGAAATAATAATACGAAAAATCCTTACGAAAAATTTCAATAGGGCCTCCCACCGTTCGGTGCTCGGGCCCTAATTAAAATAGCTTAAACTTTATATATTTGATAAATTACATCAAACTAAACTCAAATAGCTGCATTTTATAAACTTGTATCTATTATGTCACTATGAACATTCACAGTATACATCTCTCTAGGACGTATAAGTATTACATTCTAACGCAACTTAATTATGATGATAATTCCAGATTCAGATATCTACATTTAATTCTGGATACTCACAATTCAAGTTCATGATATCTACAACATTCTCAGAAGTTCAAATTTAATGTATCTTAAAGGTAAGATAAAAGGAATCTTAAATTGAGCCAAATTAAAGATATCTTGAACTGGAATTACAGATAATTCTATATTTCTACTGAATTGTAGATTTCTATAATGAGTAACAAAAGTAGTTTGAATCTTACTATGTAATTACAGATGTTGAAAAGTAGTAGTTGAAACTGAATTGATTGTTTTTGACAAGTCGGAATGAGTTTGCCTGACTGCACAAGTTTCTTGACTTAATTTAACTCGCTTGTTTAGATTATTTGAAAAAGAGAATACAAACCAAGTTGCAAAAACCTTCAACACGTTCACAATCATCTCCCATTTCTCTGGACTTGTTCCTTGTCAGTGTAAGAAGGAACAATGATCTGAACCTGAACTTAAACTGACCTCTGCCGTCTTTCTCACCACCTCCGCCAAATATTGATTCAGGAGATGGTTCACGGGTTTGACGTGCGATTCGAAATATAAGGGGCAGCGAAACGCAAGGGATCCCCCCTCACATGTTGTGGACCTGGGACTTTATTGCGCGTTTGTTTGCAATCTATTCGAGCTTCTTTTTTTGCGATGGAACCAGCAAGAAAGAGGAGATTTTCCCCTGTCTGGGATTTTGAGCTGATCTCTCCTCATAAGGTATGCACATAGTAATAATAACTAGCGTAATATACTGTAAATAAATGTGACAACACAGCGTATCCCTTGTTCTAATGTCTTTCTTCTAATTTCTGGTATTTTAAAAGGTGAAGTGTCTGTTGTGTTCAAAAGAACTTGGATACAACAACAACACCTCATCTATGCCGAGGCATTATAGAGCCTCATCTCAAAAAAAAAGAAAGCGCCTGAAACCCAGCACTGTGGAAAAGTTGTTATTTTTAAATAGTAATGAATAAAATGTTGTCCCCAAAAATGAGCTGGTGTGTGTCTAGACAAGCAGCACATGTGCCAGAATGATAATAGCTAGCAAGCTAAGCTAATGCTAGCAAAGTAGTCTGACTTTAGCAGATGAGCTAACATGAATGTACAAAGTAAATTAAGCATAAAACCTACCCCAGTGGTTTCACATCCACGAACTGTCTCATCAAATGAGGTATAAAATCATCCAGGTGCTGTCTGTCCTCCTGGGTCAGTGCTGTCTGTCCTCCTGGGTCAGTGCTGCTGCTCTGGTCAGTATCTAACCTATCGTGTGAAAGGAGCGCTAACTGTCCTCTGACGTCACTGGCTGAGCAGGAAGAGGGTTTCGAATTTCACTCAGTTACCCAAGTAAACTTTACTTAATTGTGTCGGGTCGTGCAGTCAATACAGAAGGGTAGTAAATATTACTTGGCATGAATGATAAAAACTACTTATCAAAATGATGATTCATAATTACTAACAAACTTCAAGTAGCAGATTAAATAACACACAGCATTTTGAAGTAAAAACCCTTCAATAATATTTTATTGTAGAATTTAAACAAAAAAGCCACGTAAACATTACAGGGCCAAAAAAATCATTTTTCTCAGTGTGTCAATAATCGTGTGGAAAAAGAACATAACTGAGCGATATATCATTTGAAATCAAATGTAAATAAACTTAGTATAATCCGTCATCACACACACACTAAATCAAAAACTTAGCACTGGTGACATTAGAAGAAAAAGAAGCTTAATGCAGGAAAATAAAAGCTTTTCTAAAATGCCATCAAAAACCAACACAGTTAACATGTGAATACTCAGTAAATTATATTCTACTGCATCTAGTATTTATGAAATAATCAAAAGGCAAAAGACTCTCCGGCTAAAATGACGTCTCCTGGCTGACGGAGGTTTTAGTCAGTAAAAGACTGGGATGCAAATCCACACAGCAAGACAACAGAGCCAGAAAACACTTGGATGTACTGGACACATACAAGTACAAGAGTCAAATATTTCTGTGCAAAACGTAGACGGGAGCCGTGTATCAAAATACTCTGCGACGTACGGAAACCTCGAGGCCGGACGTCCTCACACAGTCTGTTCACACTCCAGAAACTGTCACTGTCTGGAGGCGACAACGACCTGAAAACTTTGATTCATCGTTAAAAACACAAAAGTATTTAATCTGAGAAACAAAAAGACACAGCGTGTTAGTTCCTGTATTTCAACCGAAGCTGCGTCGTGTGAACTTTTATATCAGAGGTCAACAACTAAACTACACTCACCTGAACATGAATAAAACTCAGGATAAATCATTGATTCAACGTGAGACATCTTTAAACTGTTATTATCTCTAATTCCTCCTTGCACCCCCACTCTCCAACTCGTCTCTTGAAGACAGAAATCAGACGGAGACACTTTCCCGTCCTCATTTCCACACTAAGTCTTGTGATATCCTGTAGTTTTCTCTTTGTCAATCATCAGATAAAAACTCTTTTCTCTTCTCACTCCTCTGCTGCTGAAGCCTCGAAACTCTTTAAGAACAAATAACACAAATAAATATTCTCATTTCAGAAATGGTCGTAAGTTAGACAGATGTCTCACTCTGCTCCGGTTTACCGCAAACATGCGTTGAGAGAGAGAGAGAGGTTAAACGTAACCTGAACCTGAGCTAAACACAAACTTAAACTAACCTAAACTTAAACTTAACTAAACTTAAACTAACCTAAACTTAAACTCACCTAAACTAAACCTGAAACTACTTAGTTAATGAACGTCTTGTGAAACAGCGGCAGATAAGATCAGATTCTTCTTCTGCTCATTGTGTGTTTGAATTTAAAAAGTTTTGATCTTTTGTGTCAAAGACAAAAGTCTGATTTTAAACTCAAAGTGATTTGATTGTGTTTAACTTTGTGTTGAACTAAATCAATTTGTGACGTGAATCCAGGAACTTTCAGCTCATAAACAAACAGAATGTGGTTCTACACACATGGAGACATACTGAGGGACAAAGGTGGAACAGAATAAAGGAAACTTAAACACATATATGTGACTCTTTATAGAGGGGTTATATATTCTGCTTGTGCTTGTTATTTCAATAAACACATCATTCATGTGAATAAACACAATCGGTAGCGAGGGCCATCTAGTGGTGAAGTCACATATTACAACAACCTCCTCTGATTCCTCTGGAGCTCTGTCTCCACTCTGCCTCCCAGCAACAAGGCCCAGTCAGAGCCGCTCTACACACAAGCTGCTGCTGCTTCAGCCTCTGGATCCTCAGGACACAGCTCAGCCTCCGTCCACACACACTGTCCTCTTCACACTCACCTTCACTCAGACACCTATCTGTTGAGAGAAGAAGACATCAGCGTTACAGAGACTCACTTCATCAGCTGTGAGTCAGTGATGCAGCACATCCAGTAGAAAGAGCAGCAGGGACTTCAGTCCTGTTCAGAGGTGGAGCAGCTTCCTCTCTGCTTCATGTTCACGTGTTGGAATGAACACGCTAAGAGCTAAGTGTGTTTCCTCTGCATGTCAAAGTGCAGAGTGGACACCTGAGAGGTGGATTTACTGCTGTTACAGGTGAAGACATGTTTCACTGTGTGTTGATGAACATCTGCTTCTGACAAACTGGGACCAGATGAGACAGATGGACCTCAGCAGAGGTTCTGGTCTGTATAAAGAGCTCCTGGTTACCATGGTGATGATGAGAGGCTTCAGTCCACTGATCTCAGAGCTGTGACAAAGATCCACCTGATCAGTTCTTCACTGATGAAGTGAGAGAACAAACTGTCTCAGATCAGATGAAGACACCGTCTCTGTTCATCGTGTGAGGCTGTCAGCTGTGGTCCAGCTTCATTTCCTGTTCACATGAAAACAACAACAACTGTCGTCTTCACGTCAACTCAATCAAATGATCCCAAGCAGCTTGTGGCTCGTCTGATTGGCCTACTTTTGTCTCTCTGTGTCTCTGTCCAATCCTGACGTCTGTCCTCATTCTCCTCTCACAGCTTCACTGAGGAAACACTGAGGCCTGAACTACGAAGACACTTCAACATGTCCAGGAGATCTTTCTGAGATCCAGCTCAACTGAACCTGACAGACACAGTCAGGCTAAGTGGTCACATGACGCTGGTTATCAACTCGTTAAGTTAACTCAGGTTTTCCTCAACGAGATCTGAGCGTGCACATAAAAGGGGCGGGGTTACTGATGACCAATCACAGACATGGACAGTTTGACTGACAGCAGAGCCTCATATTTCACAACCAGGATCAAACTGTTCTATAATAAAAAGCAGAGGAGAACAAACACATGATCCAGAATAAAAGAAACTCAGTCACAGCTGCTAAATGCAGGAAGAACAGCTGGTAAAACATCTGGGATTGTGTCAATGTGTAAGTTACAGCGCCCCCTGGTGGAATTTGGTAAAAATATATTACGTGACCACGACATAATAACGTGTGAACGAGATAAATAACTCGAGGCCACGAGATCTGAATCTGTTGTTTACTAACAAGACGAGTGGAAGAGAAGAAGATTCTTGATGAGAAACGTTTGAATCCCAGGATGTGGCCTCGAGAATGAGCTTTAGTTTGACACACACTGTCTCACTGTCTCTGAGGACACACACTGTCTCACTGTCCTGAGGACACACACTGTCTCACTGTCTCTGAGGACACTCACTGTGGTGGAAACCTCTGACATCACTCCTCAATAGAAACACATGGACCTATCTTCAGGAAGCTGACTGAGTGCATCTGGTGTTTTGGTGACAGGATGAGTCTGGAGAGATTGAGATGTTCTGGGTGAGTTAGAGATCAACTGAACCAACCAGACGTTGATTTAAACTTCCCTTATCCGTCCCTTTAAGGAGAGTGTGCACCACACAACAGTGTAGAGTCACTGTGGTCAGTGGGCGGAGCTTTGATACGGGTTGATCTCCAACTTAACCTGGAGCAGGTTAGCGTTCATCAGAAGTTACCATGGTGATTACCTCGTTAAGTGGACGAGCTTCGTAGGACTGAAAAAACTAAACCTGAAGTTAACCTGATAACCACAAATCCTGCTTGGTAGCACAGACCCTGGATCTGTACTGTGATACTGACTGTGTTTAGTAAAATACTGATGAAAGCAGCGTGGACTGACTCCAACCATCTACTGACCTCACAGTCTCCAGTCGACAGGTTGGACTCTGCTTTAGATCAAGCAGCTCCTTCACTCCTGAGTCCTGCAGGTCGTTGTTAGTCAGATCCAGTTCTCTCAGATGAGAGGGGTTTGACCTCAGAGCTGAAGCCAGAGAAGAACAGCTGATCTTTGACAGTCTGCAGTCCTCCAACCTGGATAAAGAATAAAACTTAACTGTAAATTAAACTGAGTTCATGTGTGAAAATAACAGACACATATTCATGTCACACAGACTCATAACATGGAAGATAAATATGAAATCAGACATGTTGGACTAAAAACGAGTCCTGATTCAGTAAAAACAGATTATTTGGACCCGGTCTCTGTCCTGCAGATCAGTTTAGGAAATCCAGAACTAAACTCAGTGTTTTAACAAGTAGCTGAATATTTAAAATGTCACAGATTAATTAATGAATGGATTCAAGTTATGTATGAAGAGGAATTATGTTAAATTAGAATTAAAGGAGATACAATTGTGTATAAATGCTGTTTTATAGATATGAGATCTACAAAGTCAGTCAGTGAACTGACCACAGAGTCTCCAGTCGACAGGTTGGACTCTGTAGAAAACCACACAGCTCTTCACTCCTGAGTCCTGCAGGTCTTGTTTAGACTCAGATCCAGTTCTCTCAGATGAGAGGGGTTTGACCTCAGAGCTGAAGCCAGAGAAGAACAGCTGATCTCTGACAGACTGCAGCTCAACCTGGATAAAGAAATATAATATTTGAATGTGTCCTCCTGTTGTTGTGGATCGTCATCATGTCAACACAGACTCTCAACATGCTGCTGACCTCAGTCCAGTCTGTGACCTGAAGATAAATATCAGATCAGACATGTTGGACCATTGTTTCATTTCAGCTTCTTCTCTGTGTTTGGTCACTGAGCAGGTTTGTGTAATTAAACACTGTTTAAAGTAGGGATGGCTCCTGACAGTCATTTCCTGTTTGTTTCTATACTTATCAACTGTCCAACGTGTTTCAATAAGAATGTGTCTTATTTTGAAAACCTGAGGAGGACGAGTGCTCGGCCTTAGTCCACATGTTATTTACTGACACTTTCTTAGTGATCAGGAGCAGGTGAGTGCAGGTGAATGGAGTTGATGAGGTGGACGTGACTGACAGGCTGGGTGAGGGACAGATGACTGAGGGACAGTGAGCAGAGCAGAACTGAGACAATTTAAATAAATAATGACCCAATAAGAAAGAAAGTCTGAAAAGTGAAGAAGGATTTAAGGACCTCAGAGTCTCCAGTTGACAGTTTGGACTCTCCAGTCCAGAACACAGCAGCTTCACTTCTGAATCCTGCAGCTTGTTTCCACTCAGATCCAGTTCTCTCAGATGTGAGGGGTCTGACTTCAGAGCTGAGGCCACGACTTCAAAGTGAGTCTCTGAGAGTCGACAACCACGGAGTCTGTAATTAAAGAAAATATCTGTTAGAATAAAATCAGAAAACACAACATTCATACAAAACGTGATCATGTGACCCTCACCCTGGTAAATCCCCTCTTTGCCTCATGAACATGTTAAAAACTCCTCAAGAGAATCCTTTCAGATTTGGTTCAAGCGTTCATTCAGACTAACAGAGGAACTCATTAGATTCAGGTGGTCAAAGGTCAAAGGTCAAGGTCACACAACATGTTCATGGCCTCCTGAAGTCTCAAGTCTGTCTTTAGGGGATTTCTTCACATTTTGACCAGTTGGACTCAAAGATAAACTGATTAGATTTCAGTGGTCAAAGGTCAAAGGTGACAGTGACCTCATATTATTGTGAATGCAACATGTCAGGAACCTGGAGGGACGGACACTGCACTGGTTGCTGGTGGCGTACAAACGCAGGGTGGTAATTCTAGTTTGACAAGAAAGATGAATGAACGATACTTCCTGCTTCTTCAGTTTAAAGGAACAGTCAGTGATTCTCATCGAAAACACTTATTCAGTGACACACACGCATGCACGCACTTTAGGTTTGTGGAGGAAGCTGGAGAACCCAGAGAAAACCCTGCAGACACCAGGAGAACATCCTCCTCACAGAAAGGCTGCACTAACAGTGTTGACCACTGCAACACCATGCTGCCCCAAACAATGAGAATCATTTAACACTGAGTGTATTTGAAGAACGACTCATCTCCACTGATTGAACATGTTATTGATCATGTCTGGACTCACCGAGCCTTCCTGCAGTTCCTCACAGCTGGGATCAGTCTCCGTCGACCCTGGTATGATGTGTTGAACTTCTTCAGGTCCAACTCATCCAGAACCTCCTCTGACATCTGCAGCATGTAGGCCAGAGCTGAGCAGTGGATCTCAGAGAGTTTCTCCTTCGATCTGTTCTCTGACGTCAGGAACTGTTGCATCTGCTGATGAACTGAGTGGTCGTTCATCTCAGTCAGACAGTGGAAGATGTTGATGCTTCTGTCAGGAGAAATGTCATCACTCTCCATCTTCTTCAGGTTGTAGATGACTCTCTGGATGATCTCTGGATTGTTCAGTGTCCGACCCAGCAGGCCTCCTAAGACTCTCTGGTTGGACTCCAGACTGAGGCCGTGAAGGAAGCGAACAAACAGGTCCAGATGACCATTTGTACTGGTGAGGGATTTCTCCATGGTTTTCTTCAGGAGGTCATCCAAGGAGAAGTTACTGTCTGTGTCCTCATATGTTCCCAAGAAGTTGTTGAGTTCTTCTCTGTTCCTCTTGGTGTAACAGTGGAACATGTAGACTGCAGCCAGAAACTCCTGAACGCTCAGATGAACAAAGCAGTAGACTGATTTCTTGAAGATCACACACTCTCTTCTGAAGATCTCAGTACAAACTCCTGAGTACACCGAGGCCTCTGTGACATTAAGACCACACCGCTCCAGGTCTTCTTGGTAGAACATGATGTTTCCTTCCTCCAGATGTTTAAGTGCCAGCCTCCCCAGCTTCAGAAGAATGTCCCTGTCAGTCTCCATCAGCTGCTGTGGAGACGTCTCATGTCCCTCACCGTACTTGTTGTTCTTCCTCTTTGTCTGAACCAGCAGGAAGTGTGAGTACAGGTCAGTCAGGGTCTTGGGCAGCTCTCCTCTCTGGTCTGTGGTCAACATGTGCTCCAGAACTGTAGCACTGATCCAGCAGAAGACTGGGATTTGACACATGATGTGGAGGCTCCTCGACGTCTTGATGTGTGAGATGATTCTGCTGCACAGCTCTTCATCACTGAATCTCCTCCTGAAGTACTCCTCCTTCTGGGCGTCAGTGAAGCCTCGTACTTCTGTGACCCTGTCAACACATGCAGGAGGGATCTGATTGGCCGCCGCAGGTCTGGAGGTTATCCAGACGAGAGCCGAGGGAAGCAGATTCCCCCGGATGAGGTTTGTCAGCAGCACGTTGACTGATGACCTCTGTGTGACATCCGACACAAGCTCCCTGTGGTTGAAGTCCAGAGAAAGTCTGCTTTCATCCAGGCCGTCAAAGATAAACAAAGGTTTACAGACAGCGAGCGTCTCTGCCGTGAGCTTCTGTAACGTTGGATGGAAAACACGGAGCAGCGTGAGAAGACTGTGCTGCTGGTCTTTCACCAGGTTCAGCTCCCTGAACGAGAGCACAGTCAGCAGACCCACATCTTGGTTTTCTAAACCCTCTGCCCAGTCCAGAGTGAACTTCTGCACCGAGAAGGTTTTTCCGACGCCAGCGACGCCGTTGGTCAGGACGACTCTGATGCTGCTCTGCTGGTCAGTTAAGGCTTTAAAGATGTCGTGGCACTTGATGGGAGTGTCGTGGAGGCTCTTCCTCTTGGAAGCCGTCTCAAGCTGCCTCACCTCATGTTGAGTATTAACCTCTTCACTCTGTCCCTCTGTGATGTAGAGCTCAGTGTAGATCCTGTTGAGGAGGGTTCTACTTCCTGTTTCATCAGATCCTTCAGTCACATGTTCACATCTCCTCCTCACACTGAGCTTATGTTCATCTAAAACCTCCTGCAGACCACGATCTGCTGAAAGACAAGAAACAATGTCAGAGACAGAGAATCTGAGAATCTGCTGATTGTTTTCATCAGATACAGAAAAACTACAGAAAATAAAAGCTTTTTAACTTTGTGCTTTTATAACGATGTTAAATGTTGATGCTGTATGAAGGAACAAAATAAAACCACATGTGCTGTTGTCAGAAGTGAAGACATCAGCAGACACATGTACAGTGCTGCTCTGACCAGCTGTCTGAGCTCCAGCTCCTCTTCTGGATCTTTGTCCACACTGGGGACAGGAGGAGTCTCCTGAAGAACCAGACTGGTCCCAGTATGAGGTGATGCACTGTCTGCAGAACCAGTGTCCACAGCTGGTGGAGACTGGATCCTTCAGGACGTCCTGACACGAAGCACAGCAGGACGACTGCTCCTCCTCAGAAACATGCCTCCTCTTCCTCTCTCTGTGAAGACATTTCCTGATAACTCACATGTCCCAGTCACAGGTTGTCATTACTTCTGTCAAGGAGGTTTTGTTTTCACCCAGTATGTTTGTGTGTTGGTTGGTTCGTTAGTGGGATTATAAATAACGACAGATTACCAGTAAACTTGGTGGAAGGTTGTGGTCTGTGAACCAGATCGGGGGGGGTTCCTCGTTCACAGACATGTTCAGAGGACTGATGTTTACCAGTGTGTGGAATTTGGTGCAGATCCAAATCAAAATGAGTCTCTAGTGAATTTCAAAGTGGTTTCATAAGGAGCATGTTGGTTCTTGGTGGAGGTCTGAGCTCTTTGAGTGATTCTGAGAGATTAGTCACCAACTTCAATGAAGCTGTGTCCTAATGCAGGGGCCACACTAGAGGAAACTAAATCCTCTTCAGAGCAGGTCACAGTAGAAACAGTCTCTTACTCTGTGTGTGAGGGTCCAGGTTCATTACTGAAGTATAGAGGAGGATCCATGGACTTGTCACTCTTCAGAGACACACAGCTGAACACTGGAGACACTGCTCTGTCCTCCTCTTCCTCCTCATAACCACTCATCTTCAGTCTGAGAGGAAAAACACTTTGAGCTCAAAGGAACCAGGACAAACCAGTCTGTTCAAGAAACACACACACACACACACACACACACACACACACACACACACACACACACAATAAATATTCACAAAGAAATGCAGTTATGCAACTTTATCTGTTCAATGCACAATATTCACATTAATATTAATTCATATTTACAGCATCTGTTCAATCTTTATCTTCTCAGTTCAACATGTTCTGCAGAGTTCTGCTACTGCAGCACAATGTTTTTTACAAAGGCTTTGACTTGAATATGGTCATAAATATGAATATTACCTTGTATATAAGTACATATTGAACATTAGTTCTCCACTGACTGAACTCTTTGTCTGTAGGAGTGAGACAGGTGACCTCAGGAGGCCTCAATTAGTTTGGATGCTAATTTCAATCAACCACTCGATTATTCAGCCAGTTGCAGCCATTTTAATTAAGTACGTAGAAATTAAATTAATATAATTTATGTCTCAAAGGATGCAGGAGTTGTGCTATTGTACAAGAACAATAATAAAGTGACCTTTCATGTAATACTGGTTTATGTCATTTGTAAATCCACCAATAAACCTGCATAGCCATAAACAAACATTGACTAAAAAAGTACTTTTGCAACTCGAGCATTTCCTGATCTACACTCAGACCAATAAACTACATTAAACTGAATCAATACAAGCTGATGAAGTTCATGTGTCCTTCAACCCCCTGCCATAAAGAGAAGGAAACTCAACATCTAGTATCATGTTAACGTCATAAAGGCTGGAAATGAATGACAGAACTTTATAGACAGTAACACTGAGAGCACATCAGTCAGCAGCTTTAAGCAGCACTCTGTATCTCCACCCAGTTCTATGGCTTTGTGCCCAAATGAAGGTCAAACACAAGCTCTTCAACTTTATATTCACTTTAAAACTCACACAAAACCAGTATAGAGTTAAAAACCTGCATATATAATGTTCATATCATGTAGAGATGAAGCTGTTTTAGATTTATGTTTATATATATATGTGTGTGTGTGTACCTGGCTCTGCAGGTCGATGTTCCTCACTCCTCAGCCAGTGAGTCCAGAGCTTTACTGGGATCCACAGTGAAGACTCTCCACAGGTTGGTGACCACTGCTGTAACGTATGATTGTGAAAACACGTTCTGTTATTAAACACTTGATGAACAGATGTGATGAAGATAAAAAGTGAACTCTGTAAATTAGTCCTTTGAAGGCTCTTTGTTCCAGACCTGCTGTTCACATCTGTCTCTGGGGATCCGATCACATGAAACTACGTCTGTCACCAGGTGTGAACTGACAAACTTAGAGTCGTGTGATCAGCAGACGGATGTTAACAGCAGGTGTGAGAGTGTGACAGTAAAACTTTCAGAAAGTTGTGTTCACACTCACCTGCTCACTTTTCTTCCTCCTGCTCATCCAGGTGAAAATGGAGTCTGACACTTCCCTGTTCTCATGCTCCTCCACCGTGTTGAACCAGTTCACTCTTGAAAACATCCAGTTCAAAGTCCAGTTCATACACATGAAGATGAACTGGTTCACAGTCCACAGTTCATGTTTTATTGTGATGGTTATGATGGCGATGACACACTTAGGATCATGTATTCAGTTAATAATTGACGGTGCTGTCAGACATATACTAAAGTCAGGGCATTAATTTATAATGTGTTCAGATGTGACAGACTTGCCTGCTCACGCTCGACCTGTAGCGCCTGAGCGTTGATGTCAAAGATTGATTCTCTGGACACAATGGAGTCTGGGGTCTGCTCAGACAGGCCGGGGCTGGAGTGTCCAGAGCTGGAGTCCAGGAAGGAGGACGTCTGCAGGGGTGAGGAGCCCAGACGGTCCAATACGAGGCCGGCTTGTGGAGACAAGCTGATGGTCTCTTTATAGCCGCCCAGAATATTCTGCAAGAACAAAGACACGTTTTAACACAAGTGAGGTTCATTCATGAAGGTTTTTTAACAGTTTTAATGTATCAAATAACTTTTATTTCTATTGGGAGAGCATGATCACATCCACTCATCTCACATGGTTTCATTAGATCAGACCTTCCACACTGGCCTGATGGAACATCTGCAGGCACGAGCGCTGCTTTTGAATCTTCACATGGGAATGATCCTAAATGATAAAAACTTTCTCCAGCTTATTAGTAGTTTGAATACACTGTCGTGTTTTTTACAAGTTCAAGATTAAAACTTAAACTTTCATTTTGAAAATGTAGTTTCTCTATTACGGTTTTTGAGCACCTGCCCTGATAAGAGCAGCTGTAAATGTTTAAATCTTTGAACACCAATCAGATCTCTTTAAACTGGATTTGGGTTTATAGACATTATTTTATTGTATTTGTATTTAAAAATTGTATTAAGTATTATCTGTTAATATTAGAAGGCTGTTTAACATCTAATTCTACTGACATTTATCTCTTTTATTTACTGTACTATTGTATCTATTAATTGCTATTACCCATTTTAAATTGTAAAGACAGAGACACTTAAACTCTGTATTCAGCAGTAAATACACTTGAATGTTTTCCACCAAGCTGCTTCAGTGTCGGTGCATTCAGCTGATTGTTCTGTTCGGTTGTGACTGGAGAAGATCCCGATTCAGTTGAAATGTTAAACCGTTTATTTTAGATGATAAAAGAAGTCAGTTAAATACAGCTGAATGAGCTGTAGTAGCCTGTTAGCTCAGCCTGGCTAACGTGAACATCAGTATGAGCTAATATCTGAATTAGCCGAATGCTATCCCACCTCGCTTCTCTCCGATATCTTTCCCTCCAGAGTTTCACGTCGTAAACGTTCTGAAGGCATCATGACAGAAAACTGGTAAAAACTTCTTCTGAGAACCTTGTAGAGCTCGTAAAGGCTATTCTGGTGTCAACAGAAACTGCTACTGTTTAAAGGCATCTGCCTCTGTTGCCACTGTTTGGAGGCAGTTGTCACTGCCACCACTGTCTGAAAGCAACTAAAGCTGTTTGTAAATTTATTCAATGAGATTTATACCGGTTTATGAAAGTTTATTGGATAGTTTGTTATCTCTCGGGGGGGGGTTGGACTGAAATGTATCAAGACTTCAACATGAACTTTACTAAACATCTGTTTATAATTACATAAACAAGGTTGCATGATGTCACAACTGCTCCTCAAATTCTGTGTGTCCACCACTTCCACACAGAAAACCTCGTAGCCCCTTTGGAACTGAAAGGTGAACATGAAAGGTTCCATGAGGATAGTGGTTTCCTCTTCCTGTGATGCGACGGTCCCCGTTCATTCCAATGAGACTGGGGAGGGAGCGCCTGCCTCGAAAGGTCTGGGTTTCACACAACTCTGCTGCCTTTAGCGTGTCTTTTAAAAGATCAACTGCGTCCTTGAGGGTAAATAAAGATTAAGAATAGTGGTTCATTGGATGGTTAAGACAATTTTCACCACACTTTCACAATACCACTCAAAGCTTCTAAACACTTAAGGGATATCTATAACTACTCAACAAGGCATCACACCAATTATATCTTGCTATGCATCAAGCCGTCAGCATCGCAGACATTATATTACATACAGAGCTCCCAGTCCCCACGTCCCCTTGTATGTGTTTTTTTCTGCGTTATCAAAAAAGAAAATAGATTTGGTCATTAAGTAATGTAACAGAATGATAAACATGTATCCTGAAAAGCCTTGTATCCACTACTGACAATATCATTTCAAATACTTATTTATACATACCTCAGTGAAATCACCTTGCGCCTTTGTTTTACGATGTACAAAGCATACTGTAAATTAAAAAATAGTAGGTTGTCGTGATGTAATTATGATTATTGAAAATTAATAATCCCCCAGGAATATACCTTTTGATGTATGTTTTTATGCAGTGTAAAATCAGTTGCAGGTAGGTGTCCAGAGTTCCACCCTCTTGGAAGTTTGATGCATTTCAGTTCGACAACCCGTGTTCCGGGACAAGAAGAGAAATTGCCCTGCAGCAGATGTTCTGGACCCGAGAGTCGTGATCTCATCTGCGTTCAAGACAAAAACTACATTCCTCCTTTTCCTGATCGGCTTCTCGACGGGATTCATTTCATACACAAGACAGGCTGAGAGTATCCCACTGCTCTCAGTCCAAATACGGAGCTAAATGAAGTGTGAAACTGGTGAAGTGACTCCATTTCTCTGTAATTCAGTGAAACTTAGCAACTGGTCACGAACATGTTCACCATATCAGCTTTATAAGGTACTGTCAAATAAAGGTTTCACTCGCTGATCCGTTTTTTTGATGATTTGAAGCCTTTTTCTAACTATTATAATGATTCTGTTGATTAATTGGTATGAATCAATAGTTAAAAAGCCCAAACTGACGTCCTCAGATGTTTCTTTCTGACCAACTGTCAAAACCCAAAGATTTTTAAATTGCACTGATTCAAACAAATGAAAGCAGCACATCTGAGAATCTTTTCATTTTGTTATTTATTTTATAAATTTTTCAGAATAAATTACTAATCTAGACTTAGATAAGATGCAGCATCTCGCAAGATAAATGACAGAAATTATTAACTGAACATCAAAATCATTGTCAACTTATTATATTCAATGTTTTAAATGAACAGTTTCAGCCCTGCTAATCAATATTGACAAGGATTATGATTTGACTAATGTGATGAATGGTGGAACGTCCTTGAGACAAATTTAATCAAAGTTGAGAGAATTTGTTCTTCACAGGAAGATAAAAAGCAAAGAATGCAGCTTCATAATGATCAGACTCAAGTGTGATAATCTCCGCAGTGTTTACAAAATGTTTGGCCAACCTGAGGCCAAAGGTCAGCCTGCTCAGCCATGACAGCCTGCTTGCTTTGAACTGTCGCCACTGTTTAAACATCAATGAGCCTTACAGCGAGGAGAGGCGGAGTTCTGGGCAGACAGAGGATAACAGGCGCGGCAGGAGAGGACTGAAAGCACAAAGGGAAAACGCAGAGGACACGAAACATCTGCAGCCGTGAGACTCTGGCGTAATGGAGCTCTACCTCGACCTCGTCTCACAGCCCTGCCGCTCCGTCTTCCTGTTCGCCAGAGCGGTCGGGATTCCCTTCCAGTTTAAGCGCGTGGAGCTCGCTGCAGGTAATTACACAACGTCAGACAGACACAGGGACAGAGAGGAAAGTTCAGGAATTCATGCATAGTTGATTTTTGCATGTTTATTCAAGGGATTTAGGCCTTTGGGTCCCATTCGGCTTTAAAATCGTGTGTTTGAGCTTTGGGAAATGTACAGGAGGCTCCCAGATGTTTGGAGAGTTTGCAGAGTTGAGTGATCCAACGACTCAAAGTCTTGTTGCATAAGCTCCAGCTCCAGTTACATTTCCTGCCATTTTGTTCAAATGTGTGAGCGCAGTTTGCAGAAGCTGGGAGTTGAACGTCCTGCAGACTTTGAACTTGTTCTGAGCAGCTGTCTATCGGTTTTTCATTTAGTCTCAGTCAGTGAGATTGAGAAGCAGAGTTACGCAAAGTCCTAGATAACAGACTATACAAGCAACCAGTGGGTGGGATGTTGGGGGTCAGAGGTCAGAGCCTCCAGACAAAACATTACAGCAGCCCTGAGGTGATTGAGGATAAAAGAGACGTGCTGGGAAAAGAAAACACAGGACACAGAAGCGATTCAAAGCAAATAACAAGGACAAGAAGACGAACAGAGATATTTATTCATCTCTTTTTCTCCAAATGATGGAACAATCCTTTCCACTCAGTTATGTGCTGTGTGTTTTCAAACTTCTTCTGATCTTCTTCCTGATTTGTGTGTCGGCCTCAGGTCAGCAGTACAGCGAGGACTTCGGCAAAGTCAGCGTGATCAGGAAGGTTCCTGTCATGAAGGATGGAAGCTTCGTTCTGACAGAAAGGTACAACAAAGGAATTGGGTTTGATTTCCTCACATGTACAAATAATTTAAAAGACCCCTCCAATGGAAATGCAGTGTCTGAGGCCAGAAAACAACGGATTCAAACTGAGTTTCATTTGTCACAGACTCAAGGAAGCAATCCCATCACCTCGTTTCTCCATAGCAAACGTGTGAGACCCCTGTTTGGTCGTAGCAGTACGAGGAGGGTCAGCTGATTTAACAGCATCTTGTTAAGTTAGCGAAGTGAGCAAAGTCAGAGCTGGTGATCAGGACCGAGGTTTATCAAACTCAATGACGCAAAAGTGTAGAGTTACGTCCATTTCAAAACCATGATGGGAATACATGAGTGATTTTGAGGAACAGAGATGAGTTCTATACTTTTATCCGGTGGCATTAGCGGAGCAGACGTCAGGAACCGAACGAGTGAGTTACAATCCTGTGACATCTTAACCTCGATCAGTCCGTTTACATCCAGCAAGACAAACACGTGTGTGGTGAATTACTGTCTCGTTTGTCAGAACATGAACTTGTCCTTCTTCACACTGTCTGTGTTGCAGCGTCGCCATTCTACAGTACTTGGTGCAGAAATATTCGTCGTCAGTGGCAGATCACTGGTACCCGGCGGACCTGCAGCAGCGAGCGCGTGTGAATGAATACCTGTCCTGGCAGCACATGAACCTGAGAGCTCACGGGTCAAAGGTCTTCCTGCTCAGGGTACGAGTCCCGGATTGCCCCAGTGCAGTAACTTCCCATGACCTACTTGAGCACACGTGTAATAGTTTGTGTAATAATACGAGACTACAACTAAACACAACAACAAACACATCAAGACTCTATAGATTCAATCCTGCACGAAGAAGCGATAATCAATACTTTTAATGTCACGTGAAAACAAATTTGAAGGGTTGTGGGACCATGTAACGTTTATCAGTTAAAGTTTCTATATGAACATTTTTAATTGAATTAAATTTGATTTCTATTTGTCATATTGAAAGATTAATTAATAAGCACTAATCTTTTAAGGGGTCATCAGTTATTTATTATCCTGACATTGTTATATAGCATGTAAAGCCGATTACGTAAACAATATCCTCAGACATGTCATGAAAGAATGAATAAAAACTTTCTGTGATTTCCCACAACTTCAACATTCATCACTCTCAAATTTAAGTGAAACAAACGTGATAAATTAGGTCAGCGGCTGATTACATGTCCTCTGTGAACAGGCCATGTTTCCTCTCATCATGGGCTCTGAGGTGCCAAAAGACAAGATGGACGCTGCTGTCGAGGATCTGACGCAGTCGCTCGACCTTCTGGAGGAGAAATTCCTGCAGAACAAACCGTTCATCATCGGAGACAAACTCTCTCTGGCAGATCTGGTGGCTGTGGTCGAGGTCATGCAGGTAAAACAACTTTTTAAACCCTTATTTATTTGTCTTGGTCACCTGGTGCTACAACCGCTGCTGCTTCCACGGCTGCAGCTATAGGATTTTCTACTGTGACTGATTCCAGTTTCTCAACATGGGAACTGTTGCACAATTTCTTCATGCGGCTCTGCTGGGAAGTTTTCAAAAGTTTGAGTTGAAGGAGTTCACATATTTGGAGTTTGACCCACTGATGTGCGAGAACAAGTGATGAGACAGAGATAATGTGTCGTCTCTGCACATTGTTGAAGTTGTGGGCTGAAGATACACGGGTCCCTACACAGGGAACCTACACAGCTTCTCACAGAAACCTCAGCTTCTCACAATCACATCAAATCTGTGGTTCACTCCTGTTGTTTTCTGCTGGAAAACCAAAATAATTCAAATAAAATGTTGAAAACTGAGACAAAGTGAAGCTGAAGCGGCACTGGTTGATATTTATATGAAAAATATCCATTAATTAGTCTCAGAACACTTTTCGTGTGCTTGTGTTTGTAAAGTGAATTCATGCAAGTGTTGTGTTTTTAAGAACACGTGTGTGTCGTGCATTTTGCAGCCTGTGGGATCCGGCCTGGACGCGTTCGAGGGCCGAGCGAAGCTGATCGCCTGGAGAGAGCGGGTGAAGAAGGAGCTCGGTGAGAAGCTGTTTGACGAAGCCCACGAGTCGATCATGGCTGTGAGCAGTCTGCCGCAGGCGATGCAGAGCAACACAGAGCTGGCGATGCTCATACCGAAGTTTCAGAAGATTTTCAAATGAAGACGAGTCTCAACAGCATCAGATTTGCCAATTTCCACGTTTGTGTAGATTTTTTTTCCATCAGCAGAATTTTTTTTATAAGTACTGAGAAACCATTTTTGCCAACTTTCAGGTACTTAAAGATTTTCATGCAATAAAATCTACAGTTTTTATAAAACGGAAACTATGGAACTTTGCAACTGGAACAAATCACTGTGTCATTTTTCCTGTTGAACTGTTCACTCCTATGATCCCGTCCCACAAATATTAAAGTGACGCATCAACATTATATCCAACAAAAAAAAAACGCGTCCAGGGTAAAATGTTGTGTCAACTTATAAACTGCTTCCTGGAATTTAAGTTTTAGATTAAAACGTATATATGTTTAATAATGAAGGTTCATCTGATCTCAAGTTTCCTGTGAAGACGTAAACTGACCTGCTGCAAGTGATGATGTCACCGATCACCTGTCCCTCTCCATAATCACCTCGGGGGTCACATGAGGACAAAACAGATATACGATGACATCGCGTGCTTTTATTTTGTATATAACTTGTAACAGTTGTGGGTAAAAGTGGTAATCTCCAATTTTCCAAAATTTCTTTGAGTTATAAAATCGTCCCGTGATCCATCCAGGGGTCGTGACCCTTAGTTTGGGAACCTCTGCTGTATTTAAAACGCTTCCCGCTTCTGATACTTTCCTAGGAACCAAGATTTAAATCACAGAAAAGGTCGATGTAAATTCCAGATGGAAATAGTTTTGAGTGAACGTTCTCAGTGACTCACAGACTGTCGCTGTTTTCTCCAGTTTCTGTGTCTCCCTCCGCCCCCCCCCCCCCCCACACACACATCAGTCCCCACTCAAACAAAAAGCTCTTTATCTGGAGGACGAGCAGGAAAAAAAAAAAACTGAAAACATGTTTGATTCATGTGTTATTTGCGAATAAGATCATGCAGTGTAGCCCTGAACGATTTTTTTCTATAACATAGGGAGAGTTGGCTGCTCTCAGTTTGTTTTGTGCAGAGTAAAGAAGCTGATTGTGTCTCTTTCAGCCCGTGAGCTGATTTCACTCCAACACAATCAGAGCCTCAGTGACCACGAACAAGACAGCGCTGCCATCTGCAGCACAGGATGTCGACAGGTCTTTTAATGTTAGGTTTTAAAATGTCTTCTGATTTATAAACATCCTAAATATCTCTGCTGTTGGCATTAATGTGGGTTATAATATTCTGTATATAACCAATTATATGACCTTCAGTTAATAAGTGATTTGTAATTGGTTCAACAGTTTATCCCTTCATCCATTTCTGCTTCTAATCTAAGTCCAGGTTGTGTTTGATAAATGATTTTATCAGGAATTATTTCATTATTATTTAATCATAAATAAACAACAGATTAAAATACTTGTCACAGTTTCCCAAAACACCTGTTCCAGAACAAACAGATTCCCGACCTATTAAACTTAAAAATGATTTAAAAAAGAGTATTAGGATTTCTTGATGTAGATATGGTTTGAGTTAGTGAGGCCTCTGTCATAGTTTGAATTTGGTTCTGTAAGTTCACACTCGTTTATTACTGAATTAATAGTTTTGTATGATAAATTCAGTCATAATAACTCAAGTTAAAATCCAGCTCCAACTGTAAAATGCTCAGTATCAATGACATTTATAATAAAATAAAACCACAAGGGACATGTTTCTGCAGAACAAAGACTTTGACTTTTAATACTTTCAGTGCATTTGGTTGATAGTAGTAGTATATTTATATTTCAGTATAGTTCTGGGTACTTGCACTGCAGCTGTTTTGGTCACACTGCTTTGTGGAGTCTGAGGCTGCAGCAGCTGCAGGAGTCAGAGTCTGGACATGTGACCGTTTACACAGGAAGAGGAGGCAAGGAATGAGTCACAGATTCCTGCTCCAGGAAATATACTGATCCACTAAGCTGCAGCTGCAGGGGGTTCATCACCTGCTGCAGGAAATACCCTGAGTCACACAGCTGCTTCACCTCCTCCCGCAGGATATACCCCGATCCCGACAGCTTCACCTCCTCCTCCTCCTCCTCTGCACCATGCTGTGGGGCCGTGTTCTCGGTCTGTGTCAGTATGAAACCAGCAAGCTGGTCCGGATCCAGAGCGTCCGGCTCGGGTCTCTGAAGTGGAGCCTGAACGGAGCCATTCTGCTGGTGATCTGGTGAGTGGGTTTACAATGAGCGATTGTTTGTGCTGCTGCTGCGCTCTTCATCTTCATCTTCATCTTTATCGTCATCTTCATTCACTGAATTTCCCCGGTGTGTGGGGAATAAAGTTTTCCATAAAGTTTTATCTTATCTTATCTCCATCTTCCTCTTCTTCCTCCTCAGCTGTTCCTCTGTCTCAGGTCCTGTTAACATTTGACAGTTTCTCCACATCTAACTGAATCCGCACTGAAATCCATGTGCACTGTAGTCTGTGAACACATCTAAGATACTTTATATTATTTCATGGTCCTGACAATGAACTTCAAAGTGTGTGCAAACAAATAAAACATTTTAATTAAAGCATTAAAATAGAATAAAAGACTGAAAAGATGAGACAAACCCTGCAGAGACGAGACTAAAACTGTGCATGTCTGTTTTTGTCACGTTTGCATTAAAGGGGACATAGCATGCCCATTTTACCACAAGTTGATATGGTTCCTTGGGGTCTTAATGAAATGTCTGTAACATACTTTGGTCAAAATACCACAAGGATCATATAAAACAGCACCCTTTTTACCCTGTATAAAACAGCCCTCCACAGAGTGACCTGTTTTGAGTGCCTGTTCCTTTAAATGCTAGTGAGCCAGCCCCCCCCTCCCCCCATGATTTTAAACGATATAAATTACATATTTTATATGATATAAATTATCAAATATGCATCCCATACTTTGTATTCCCCTTCTGTTGTCCTGGAGTTTTAATTTTCCCAATCACATAATTAAATGTCCCCCTCTGCCCCCCCACTACAAGCACACAAGCAGACAGATAGAGAGAGAAAAACAAAACGCGCGAGTGTTTTTTTCCCAGAGTTTTGGGGTTGGTAGACATGAGCCAGATACCCACATTAACCTGTAGAAGCACTAACCAAGTGGAATTTTCATGATATGTCCCCTTTAATGTTTTGTATTGTCAGCCTCATGATGCTGTGGAACAGGCAGTACCAGGTGTTTGACCCGGTCGTGAGCTCGGTCACCACCAAGGTGAAGGGTGTGGCCCAGGTGCTCCTGCCCGGGGTCGGGGACGTGGTCTGGGACGTGGTGGACTACAGCGGAACCTCTCAGGTCAGAGCCGGGTCCTCGGGGCTGTGAAGGTTCTTCTTAAAGGAAACGACTTCAATATCTCTTTTGCTCCTTTTTAGGACAAAAACTCTTTCTTCGTGGTGACAAATGTTATCGTGACAAAGAATCAGAAGCAGGGGAAATGCCCAGAGGTGCTTTGTTTTTATTATTCATGATAATATTCTCATCATTTACTATTCATTTTATCTTAAATAGTCTAAACAGCCTTTAGCGGCTCAGATGAGACGTTGTCAAACGTTTGTTATCTTGCAGCAGTGATTATGTTCCAGGTTCCCAGAAACGGCCGGAAGTGTAAGACTGATAGAGACTGTGAGAGAGGAGCCTGGGACCAACAGAGCCACGGTAACGCCACTTGTCTTCTAACCTCCACAACCACGTCTTCACCTCCGTCTGTTGGTCTGTCTGTTGGTCTGTCTGTCTGTCTGTTCGTCTGTCTGTCTGTTCGTCTGTTTGGTGGATCTTGATTCAAACGTGTTTAGAGGACTGATCTCTCTGAGTGTGTGTGACGTGGTGCAGCTTGATTAGATTTAAATGAATTTAATGATTCAGTGACATGGATTTAAATGCATGTTGTTGATCTTTGAAGAGTATGTTCGATGACATTATAGATATGTTTACTCAAAGCCCATGAAAAGACCAAAACCAACAATGAGCAAACTACTTACGTGTGTGTGTCTGTGTCTGTGTCTGTGTGTGTGTGTGTGTGTGTGTGTGTGTGTCTGTGTCTGTGTGTCCAGAACCTGATGTTTGAAAGTAGTCCCCAACAGATGCACTATTTCCTCCTGTTTGTTGCAGTTCCTTTATGAATTGAGGAAATTACATTTGTTTGTTTTCAGTCAGAAGCTCTGGGCTCGAAGCTGGAAGCCAGAGACCGAGTAGAGAAGGTGTAATGCATCTATGAACCACAGGAGCTTTTTTTTTTTCCAAAGTCAGAAAGTTATTATCCTATTTAAACCTGTTGTTGTCATGAATATTTAATGTTACAGAGAAAGATAAGATTTGAAACCAAGTTCTCAGGGACTTTTTAAGAACTTCATTACCCAGAAATCCTGTCAATCCTAATTAGTTTTTCGTGTCTGGTGGCGTTTCAGCATCTGACCCTTCTCCTCTAAGTTAAGTATTAAAAACTCTACCATAAGAGCAAAATATCTGTCAGCAGTGACGACACAGGCAAAGTGAAGAAACGGATTATTTCTCTGCCTGCTTGTTACCAGTTGACTGTTTCCACAAGAAGCAGAGGAATTTGTCACTGAGGTGCTGCAGCTTTAGCTTCAGTTTTAGCATCAGCGGTAACGTCCGCTCTCTCCTGATGAACCTCGGACTTCACCCTGAGCTTCGCGTGTCTCCTCGTCTGCAGGGATTCTCACGGGATCGTGTGTGAAGTTTGACGTGTTGACGAAAACCTGTGAGGTGTCCGCCTGGTGCCCGATAGAAACCAAGACCGCTCCTCCGAGGTAAATTACAGTGAAGGTGTTTTCAGATCTGGATGTTGTCCTGACCGTTGGGCCTGGGCTGTCCATTCTAATTCTAATTTCTGTATTATTATTATTATGCATCTGTGCTGCAGACCTGCTCTTCTGGCAGCAGCTGAGAACTTCACCGTCCTCGTCAAGAACAACATCAGATTCCCTGTGTTCAACTTCATCCGGTGAGACTGTCCAATGATCAAGACAATAACTGACAGATTCATTGACTCTTTCACGTCTTGTCATCTTATCCTTTTCATTGTCTTTTCTCTTTTTGAGATCACTTTATATTTTTAACATTGATTTAATAGAATAAGCTGCGATAAACAAAAGATAAATGATGGGTTTTCTTTCTGTGGTATTTAACTGTTGTGTCTCCATATTTTTTATTTTTTTTATTGTAGTAATCACAAGCCAAATATTTGTCATGTACAGTCGCACTACCTAACAGAATTTACTTCTATAACAGTTATTGAGTGTGAGAGAACCTCTGACTGATTCAATTCCTCAGGAGGAACATCCTCCCGCAGATGAACGGCGCCTACCTGAAGAGCTGCCAGAGGGAAAACGACTCGCTGTGTCCCATCTTCAGGTTGGGAGACATGGTTCGAGAGGCGGGGGAGAAGTTCTCTGACATGGCCGTAGAGGTGAGGACCACTCGTGAGTTCATGTGTTTTATAGCTCTATCAAATGGCCTTCGCTGAAATTGTAGTTTTCTGTAGTCGGAAATGAAACGACTTCAAGAAACTGTGACGGCACCAAATGATCTGCTCCTTTTTAAGTCTTGTTGACTCCGGGGGTTCGATTTCTCCTTATGACTCTTGTTTTGAGTTGTCGTCCCCAGCAACAGATCGAGTAAAGTGGAAGTGAAACACGCGTGGAAACCAAAAGTAGGAAGTTTCTCCACAACAAACCTTCTTCAGTTTGTGTGGAGGAAAGTGAAGACGCAGATCAAAGATAAGATCAGAGCTAAGATGAAGAATAAAGACGACACTCGGGAGCAAAACATTTAATGTGGAACTGAGTGTTTTTATAACCTCGCTCCAGTCATGTTGATGCATCTCCTCTGTTGACCACAGGGTGGCGTCATCGGCATGCTGATCAAGTGGGACTGTAACCTGGACTGGCTGATGCGGCGCTGCCTGCCCAGATACTCCTTCCAACGCCTGGATGAGAAGGAGAGCAACAAGACGCTGTACCCCGGCCTCAACCTCAGGTCAGCAGGGCCCACGGAGGTCAAGGGTCAAATGTTCCGAATGATCACCTTCTTATTTCCCACACTTTTCTTATTCGATGAATTGTTGAACCCACATTTACCTTACATTGTTTATTTGAATCATTTCAAATACAAGTAGCACTTCCCCCTGGTTTTTCTGACTTTTTATGGTGAATTGTTTCTTTTCTAACTTGCCTTGTGTCCGTCTGTTTTACATTTAATCTCTTTTTAAATTTGGTCTCAATGAACCTGGAGTCATGTTAAAAGTCCAATCGAGCTTCTGGGTTTATTTCTCATATCTGTCGTCTGATCAGATTCGCTAAGTACAACACAGTGAACGGAGCGGAGGAGCGGACGCTCTACAAGGCTTTCGGCATCAGGTTTGACGTCATGGTGTTCGGACAGGTGGGAACTGGGGTTTTCTTTATTTCAGGAAAATATTCACGTTTGGGCTTTGAGAAATCGTGTAGTTTTGTGTTGTTGTGGGTTGAACAAAATGACTGACTGACCTTTTGACTGCATTCATCAAACTTTCGCCTGTTTTCTACACAAACGAGCGACAGTTTGATGTGAACTTTTCCAGGCGGGAAGGTTCAGCTTCATTCAGCTCATCATCTACATCGGATCAACGCTGTCGTACTACGCTCTGGTGAGTGACCCCCCCCCCCCCCCCCCCAGTGTCCATTCATGGCTCTCGTCCTCCATTCAGGGTTTCATCTGGAGAAAATTAAGGAATTTCAGCATCGTAACCTCAGTCAGAGAGAGCAAAGCTGTTTATAGATGATGATGCTATTGGATGAAATATACTCACAGTGAATATTTGTCCGTGTATAATATGTGAACAATCCTAATTTAAGAGGAAAAACATGGATGACACTTTAATGACGTTCTCCAGACCACCATGTTTCTCGACTGGCTGATTGGAACCAGCTGTTACTCTGCAGAGGTCGGACAAAACTACTCCCAGAGGAAAGTGGAGTCGGTCCAAGACCAACAGAAGGTGATGGAGGGTTCGATGCGAGCGATGATGTGATTGTCGTTCATGTCCTGTAGTTGTGAACTGTGTGTGTGTGTTGTCTGTTGCAGTGCGTCCTCTGTGTGTCACACGTGGACGAGAACAACATTCGACTGGTGAAGAAATCACTGAAGAAAAGTTTACAAGACGTCAAACCGGTGTCTGTTCTGCCACGTCAGGTAAAACTGCTGCAGAGAGGAAAGATCCACAGAGTTAGATCCACAGAGGATGTACAGAGTTAGATCCATAAGATCCACACAGGATGTACAGAGTTAGATCCATGAGATCCACAGAGGATGTACAGAGTTAGATCCATAAGATCCACACAGGATGTACAGAGTTAGATCCATAAGATCCACACAGGATGTACAGAGTTAGATCCATAAGATCCACAGAGGATGTACAGAGTTAGATCCATAAGATCCACACAGGATGTACAGAGTTAGATCCATAAGATCCACAGAGGATGTACAGAGTTAGATCCATAAGATCCACAGAGGATGTACAGAGTTAGATCCATAAGATCCACACAGGATGTACAGAGTTAGATCAACAGACATAAGGAGAAATTAATTGCAATGAAAGGCTTTAGCTTCAAATTAATCTAAACTCTCTACTTTGAAGCATCGTCACTTGGTCCGAAACCAAATAGAAATATCTTTTCATTTCAAGTGCATCTTCACAGCTTGAGTGATTTCCTCTTGTCCCAGCAGGAGGACACAGGACACCTGAGAGCCGTCCTCTGTCTGTTACAGCCGGATGTCCACATGAATCACGACGCTCGTCCTCCCCCAGACCAGGAAGCCGACCCCAAGCCTAAAGCCCCCCGTCCGGCCTGGTGTCGGTGTAACTGCTGCGCTCCCTCCCCTCTCCCGCAGGAGGAGCTGTGCTGCAGGCGGAGTGAAGGCGCCTGCATCACCTCCTCCCCTCTGTTCAAGCAGCTGGTGCTCCATCGCCCCCTGTTGGAGGCTGTCCTACTATACAGGGAACCCTTGTCTCCACCTGTGGATGGAGGCCTCACCTCGGCCCTGCGTCACTGCGCGTACGGACAGTACATCAGCTGGAGATTTGGGCTCCCACCCCCCGACACCCACCCTGCCATCCCCTCCTGCTGCGTGCGGAGGGTCCGGGAGTCGTACCCGAGCCCGGACGGACGGTACAGCGGCTTCACACCTGCCCGGACGGTGTCCATGCAGGGCTGCGCTGACGGACACGTGTGAGGGGAGTGTTCCCTTCTACCAGGGCTGTCATGTTGGATCTGCTTGTCAATGTCAAGGGAAATGCATTAACTTCACTAACCTGAGTGGAAGACGAGGAGAAACCTCAGAGGCGATAAATCTCTGCATTTTCTAAAATCATCTGTCATTTGGCTGCTCAGTAAAAACATGTATGAAGGATTTTCTTTTTCCCCATTTCACTGTTTAAGCAGCGTTTTGCCTTTTAAAAGGACAGAAACATCTTCTTTATCATCACAGACCTGCTCAGACGACGTCTCCTGACAGGAATGTTCACTCGCATCCGTCACACGGAAACAAGAGTTTTGCTTCAGTGTGACAATTTTGCTTTTGTACAAATTAAACAACTGACATATTAACTTTAAAGGCACTGACAGGTTGGTGTCTTACCTGCTCACAGCCGCAGGCTAGCACTTTCCCCCCGTTTCCAGTCTTTATGCTCAGTCCCACGTTAACATGGACACAAACAATCTGACCTTTGACCTTACTCTCAAGGTTTCATTTATTAAAATTTGATTTGCAGGAAAGAACAACATGCTTGAAAGTTTTCAGCTGTGAATCCTGAACTGCATCAAAACTAACAGAGCTACTTATAATAAAGAAAAATACATTTAATCAAAAACTAAACTAATAAACTAATAATAATATCAATAATGAAGAACATATAGTGTAAAGGAATTCATATATTTTGGGATCAGAAGCAAGGGCAGAGATCATAAATCCAAACTAATCTATTAACTTATAAAACATCTTCTGAATGAGATTTTTTTAAATGATGTTTACATGAGTTGCTAATAGAATATTCCACTCGTGATCCTGTTTACATGTGTCTGATTATTACGCACAACAACATTATGTCCACCACGTCATACGTCGGACACTCGGGTCATGTGCTGTCAAGCAGTTGGTAACCGTCTCAAAATGCTGTGAAAACTTCCGTATATAGTGAAATTCGAACAAAACATGATGTGATTTGAGTATTGTTTATTCTAACTATGACCTTAGAGTTTGGAAACTGCGGCTGGTTGTTGTTGGACGACCTTTGCTGCAGCTCCACATTTAGATGTAGTCCAGAAAGATGAACGTATTACACATAAAACATAAATATATATATATATCCAGTGCAGCTTCGAGAAAAACCCGTCAGCCGCTGACAAAGTCCAACACTTCCTCTGTCAGGTCCAGCACAATAACAGCTGGAGTAATATTAGCCTCCAGCGCCCCAGGCCATTCTTCAGGTGGACGATTTGACATTTACGAGCACTTTCAACCTTTCACTTTCCCAAACTCTGGCTCCAGACCTCCACCATTGTTTCCTTTATAAATGGACCATGTGACAAAAATAAGGGCTCTTTGTTAAACAACCACGGGTCTGAAATAGCTGCTGACGACCTGTTTCAGCAGCAGACATCCCAGTTTCCCTCCATTACTCACCCGCTGAGCACTCACTGGTTTCTGTCGTTCGAACAGGACCCACCGGTGGCTAATTGATGGTTTGCCGGTTAGTTTAAATTAGATCAGCCTGTGTTCTCCATGCAGAAATGTATTTTAAGAACGGTGAGTGTTGATGTTTCCATCCCCGCTGTGTTTTCTAACTCTACCTGCAGACCGTGCACGAGTGCATGTGAGGTGTGAGTGGACGAAGGCCTTCGTGGATGGATTATCCGATGCAGGTGGAGATGGATGGATGATGTGATGCACGCTGGCAGATGGGTTAATGGTTGCATGGATGGATTTGCAGATGCATGGAGGACGGACACGGAGATTAAGCGGATGGGTGGATAGATAAGTCAGTGCACCTACAGCACAATGCCAGTGTACGAGCGTCCTCGCTGGACTGAACTTGTTTATCAAAAATAACCCTGGCGCCTCCGGAGTCGAACACATGGTGCAGTTGTGTGGTTGTTCTGCACTGACGGAGGTTTCTAGTCACACGAACGTATTCCTGAGGCTGAAGAAAATCTCGTATGTTAAGTTTGAGCGTCAGAGGAGCCACAGATCTCAGCTCCTTCCTCCACAATGTGCCCACAGAGCTGATTTTACATCACAACATGGAAGGTCGGGTATCACAGTTTTCTCAGGTGATTCGCCAAAAAAGGTCCGGTGATCCAGATACTCCCAACCATGTAGAGAATAGAATAAAACTTTGATTTTCCTATTGTACAAATACAACAAAATGAAGTTATGAGTATTACTCCTGGTTGGTGGATAAAAGTTTCATAAAAGAAGCTCACACATCCCCCAGTGACCCTGAGGGAGTTTTACCTTCTAGTTTCAGGGTTAATTTATCTTCCAGCTTCCACACTTTACTAAGGACTAAATGCATCATGAGATAAAACTTGACTTTCTTAGCCATGATGAATAGACACTACTTGCTCGTCAACACCATGGAAAGAGGTTGCATCCTTCTTTCTTTACAAACTGTCTGTCGCAGGTCAATAACAATACTCACATCTCAGTATTTCCAGTCACGTTGGCATCATGCTGAGTATATTTATAAACCTGAGCCTCAGTGAATAGACTCTATATTAATTGGAGGCTGTGAAAACTGTGAAACTGTTAATCCTGTTGGAAAGTGACATGAAAAGCTTTGAAATCAAAGGAAATAAGCAACTTCAAGACTTGTAATTTTGGCCCCTTGCAGAGATTTGGATGCACATACACAGTGGAGGCTCGAACACTCATTCATGCAGACATAGCGTACATTCATGCATACAGTATGAACACATGCTGACACACGTGATTACTGCACGCTCGCTGAAAAAAGTCACAAAACCACTCTCGCGTTACGCACACGGGCCTGCTGTCAATCGCTCACACCTCCCCCTCGCTGCACTTCATCCACACTGATTGAGAAGATCATTATGGGGGTGGGAGGCTTGGGGGGGGGGTAGTCGAGGTGTGAAGCGACGTCGAGTAATATCCTGAAGTCATTTTTTTCCTGGCCTCGCTCCCATCAGGACAACGCAGCATCGTCCTCAATCACAACCCTGAGATGGTTTCGAGAGGTGGTCAATGTAATTAAAAACTAAAACTAGCACCTGCCCAGCATCTGTGAGCTGTGTGCCGCACGTTCGCCTGATTGTAAACGTGGGAATCTTTCCAGGGAGCCATTAACTGAAACGCCCGTTGTTTAACCTACAGGGAGCCGTCGAATCCACAGCCCTCCGTGTAAACAATGGAATGTAATTATGATTATTAAGTAGTTATGACGCTTGGTTGAGCAGCTTACAGCAGCACACTGGGCCTCCTGTGTTGGAGCAGAAACTCCAATTCAACTGTGGATTCTTTCGTGTGAGCGGGCTGCTGTAAGCAATGATTATTATTGGGGGATTTCTTTTTAAATCAAATAATGTGCAAAAATATATATATTTTTTTTTTTTTTTGTGGGGAAATCTGCCTAAATATTTTTCTGGAATCCTAAAGTCGAATTTCACCATTTATAATTATTACATTGACACAATTGGTCGAGCGTTCACGATCACTGCTGCACAGACTCTGGCTCCAAATGATGACGTCGGCACAAGATGGCAGCATTTGTGTTCGAGATAATCTGGCTTCATTTCTGGACAGTGGGATTAAGTTGAGCTGCACTGTTTGCATTGTGAATATTGTAATATTTCCATATCAAAATCACCTTTGACATTTTTTGACTTCCTTCTGAATGTGTCAGTATTCTGGTCCAATCGTGATCAAGTGATTAAACCGGCCGTAAACGTTACAGTTTAATTCTTAATCTCTTGAGCAGATCTGAACGTGCATTTTGAAGATCATTACTCTCTGAATTGATATCTGGTGATCTCCCGTTTGAAAGTCCCCTACGGGCAGTTACTCTAACGAGGTTCGTGCAGTCGGTCATTAGCTCTGTTATTACACCAGCTTCCCATCTGAAGTAAAGCTAACGCACACGAGGGTGGGGACAACTTCACTTGTCAGCACTACTCCTGGCATTCTATTGGTTGGGGGATTTTGATGAGATGCTTCATGCTCTCGGTGTGAGGACAAGAGCTGAATCTGGAGCGCAGGGAAATCTGTCACACTTTGAGCACGAGCAGAGACGATTCCGGTGCAAGTGCAGGCGTTTGAGCGAGAGCGTCACAAAATCCAAACGTGAAATCAGTAAGTCCTGCTCTCTAACCGAGGGGCCACACTCTGGGATAAAGACGTTAGCGATTTGTTTTGATTCAGTTGCTGTAACTGGTGAAGCAGTTTTTGTGAATTCTGTGTGATTTCAGAGATCTCACAATTCTCATGGATGTAATTTCAAATCCAGTCGACACAATCCAACAATACAAATCGTTTCTCGGCCGAGTGACTTTACCTGTCTGGCTTTTAATTGAATTTTATTTATTAATTTGTTCTTTTAGTGTGTTTTACCATTTTCTATTTCTTTTTTTACAGTCTCTAGATTAGATTAGATATAGAAAGTTGTGCAGGTAGGGTTAGGGGGGGGTCCCTTATATGCCCCCCCCCCCGCTGGTGGGTTGCGGCTGGGCAGGCCTCTTGGATGGGAGAGACATTTTCCTCCAAGTACCTGTGGTTCTTTTTTAAGAATGGACTCAGTTTAAACTTATGATAGTGTGGTGCTACTGTGAGTACTTTGTTATTTGTGAAACCTATACCAGAGTATAATTTGACATGCTCCAAATTTCCTCATTACAACTCAGGCAACAGGCTGATCCCCTAAAATCATGACTTTATGCTTGTGATATTTCGATTTTACTCTCAAAATATTACGACTATATTCTCGAAATCTTTCTTCAACGTGGCCTCCGATACTCTGTTGCCCTTTTGGACAGAAAAGATGTTGCTTGGGCTGAA
This sequence comes from Hippoglossus hippoglossus, assembly GCF_009819705.1. Classification (NCBI taxonomy): domain Eukaryota; kingdom Metazoa; phylum Chordata; class Actinopteri; order Pleuronectiformes; family Pleuronectidae; genus Hippoglossus; species Hippoglossus hippoglossus. The sequence goes on along the minus strand of NC_047159.1, from coordinate 3,176,156 downwards.
TTTCCCAACATCCAACGTTATTCTCACACAAGCTCCTGAAACCATTCTACAGTTTGCACATATCTATTTCAGGTCGTTAAGACGAGTGCTCTGAGGGAACAGCAGAGCTTCAGGGTAGAGCTGGAACAAGCGGATGCAGATATACAGTAAATTTATTTCAAGTCTTAGTATCAACAGAGCAGGAGTTTCGTCACCTAAAGCAACTCAAAGGAACATGAAAGGAAACTGGAGAGATACAAAAGCTTGATTACCGTCTGGAACAGAAAGACACTGTGTTCATGTTCGTGTTTTCATAAGTGTTGGCTCTGTGGTCATTTCTAACAGAACCAGGAGAGACTGTCTCTCTCCTGTCTGGGTCATTTTCAAGCGTCAGACACTGATCTGTGAGTTGATCGGCTCGGCTGCTTCTTCCAACGCGCATCAATGAGACCTTTTGTAAACATAAAAAAAAGGTCAGTTTTTCAGATATCTGACACCAGGTTTTTTTTTTTTTTTTTAATCCTCTTGAACCACTGTTGTTTCAGCAGTGATTCATGTGGTTAATTTCCAGTTTAGATGAACACCCAGTCAGACATACAGACCACGCTCGCCACTGACCTTAAACACAACACGAGGTAACATCAAACTAATCATCTCCAGCGCTCCTCGAGTTTCATAATACCTTTTTTTCTTGCTGTTAAAATGGAAAATCCCCAATTTCACCCTTGTGAAAAGCTCAAAACCCCAAAACGAATTCATTCACCCACTGACCCGCTGACAGGGTCGTGTAACTGTGTGGAACAAACATCAGATTATTCCACACGAGTGATGAGAAAATGTTCTGCTTTGAAATCAACATGAATTCAAGCTGATACAAAACCTGAGTGTCACGATAAATAAAACACACATCTATGGTTTATTCTGTTGTGCCACAATTCAAACTCATTACAGCGATTTTACCGTCATTTGGACTTTGCTTTCTTTTTTGAGTTAACGGTGTGTTATAACATCTATAATGTAAAATTCTATGTTATATGAGTTGATGGGATAAATGTGAAGGTGAACACAATACAATTTAAATTCATACCTGACAGGCAGAGCGCGAGGGCTTAAAGAAACGGAGCGACACAGAACAAGATTTTTTAAAAAGACGAATGCGATGAAGTCGACTTTGTGACACACACCCCCACCCCCCCCCCCCACGGCCCCCTGCCGCAGCGTCATCGGTCACCATGACACTGCTCCGACAGTAATCGGCTGCATCCTCCTTTAATAGCGTGTGTTGTGCGTCCGAGGCCTGTGTTTGTGCGTCTGTTGACAGCGAGGACACAGGATTGGCCGTGCAGACTCGCGCTGTAAACGTTAATTGCCCGTGGCGACAGGCAGGCCTTCCCCCTAATGAACCATGTGCCGGAGGTTAATTCGATTTGGGCGAGGGCCCTCATGGGTCACATCGCTTCTGTGCAGGAGAAGAGGAGCTGCCTGAAAAATGGGGCATTGATACCTGAGAGTGAATTTATGAAACATTGATGTATGAGCACATGAATTATATACGAAGCTGTTGGGTCGTGAACAGTGTAGACCAGCATTTTTCAATAGGTTTTGCCAGAACTGCTCTGCCCTCCCTGATTTCCCACTATAAAACACAACTGACATTTTACTGTGAAGGGACCGAAAAGTGATCTGATTGTAAAGAAAGGAGAAACAACTGGTTTTGATTAGAGTCCGAATGTATGAAATGGGTCCAGCTGTTTTAAGACATATTATTGAAGAATTGTAAATTCAGTTCTTTGTCAGTCACAGTAATATGTACAGGGTAATTTTGACTTGTCAGCTTCTGTGTAAAACCTCAATGAACCTGCAGCTTCCAGTCACTGACGGATTTACCATCAAAGGAGAGGACTATCAGTTTGGTAGAAGACTTCTTCTGTTATTGTTTATCCTCATTAATTGAGCCCTGGAGCTGAAATAGGATCAAAACAACTTTCATCATGGCGGACCACTGTGTTTTCTGTGTGAAGCAAGAAAGCGAGGAGGAACAATCAGATTAGTGAGTTGGCATGCATTCCTTATTCCTTATTTATTTGTTTAATTTTACAGACCAGAAACCACATCCAGAGCCTTGTCGCTTATTTGCAAATGAGCTGTGAACTTTGGATTCCTCTTCAGGACACGGTGTCATGATCAAAGTGACCTGCTGTTATGTGAGAAGTTCTGTTTCGTAACATGACAGCAACTGTGCCACCTGACCATCCGAGATTATATAACGATTACTGGTGTTGGTGAAAAACCCCTTGAAGGCTGAACGTGGGGTAAAAATGTTAAACAAACAAAGTGGCCTTCATGAGAGCAGGAACTTCCTTTATTACATAAAACCCCTTGAATTTCCCACATTAACAGAAGATAAAGATGGATGGGAAGATCTCCACTTCCTCCCACTTTCTGGAAATGAAGCCAAAATATCTTGGACACAATCTTATCAGGGGAACATGCATCAGTGTGAGAAGAACTACTTAAAGTGACAGAAACCATCCGTCCATTGATTCACTGTCTTCTGTTTCTCTGAGCTCGGGATATTCCAGGCATCCTTCTTTCAGGACATTCCTGTCATGCTTTCCTGCTCTTCCTGGAGAAACCAGAGGAGTTCCCAGAACAGACCACATGTGAAGACCCTCCTGCGAGTTCTGGCTCTTCCCAGTTGGATGCTTCTGGGAAGTATCCAATGGACGACGTCTAGACGGCATCCGGATTCGATGCCCGAACCACCTCAACTGTCCACCTTCGACGTAAAAGGAGCAGCGGTTCTACTCCGAGCTCCCTTCTTGATGTCTGGACAGCCACTTGTATCCGTGACCTTGTTGTTTCGGACACTGCCCCGAGCTCGTAACCATCGGTGATCTGGTTGGAACGCAGATTGACCGGTGAATCTGAATCTTGCTCAGCTCCCTCAGCGGTCCAGTACAACGTCTGCATTACTGCTGATGCTGCACCAACCATGTTGTTCTTCTTCATATACAGCCTACGCTCTCAATCTTTCAACCTCTTTCCTGTAGACTGTTTAATACAGGTACAAGTTTGATCTTTATTGTGCAACGACAAAATCATTAATGTGAATTTCCACAATGAAAGCCGCCGGAGTTTTGTTGTTGAAGACACTCTGTTACAAGCTCTTCTTTCCAGACACTTAGTCACAAGGTGGTCTCCCCGCCGGTCTGCCTGCAGCCTGCAGCCTGCTGCCTGCTGCCTGCTGCTGTTGAACAACGGTGTGTTGACTTGGTAACGTGGTGTTACAAAGACTTCAGATGTCAGACAACTGCCTGCTTGTTCAGCCGCCTCAACCTTTGACCTCATAACTCGGCCAGATGTGACACCTCTGACCCTCCGCCTGGAAAATAAAAGCAAAACCAGACGCAAATGGGCTTTGGTAACCATGTCAGTGCTCACCATATGGTTACAAAAGCAGTATTTGTTCGCCACCAACAAACGGCCTCGAAGGGTAAGACGTTCTCGCCGTCGACTAAAAAAAGTTCATGAGATGCTCTGGGCTTTGGTTTAATGTGGTGAATCAGCAGACAGCAGAGTTTGGTCGTGACGCATTAGGCTACGGGACTTGAGGTGCTTTACTTGTTTTTGCATTCATATAAATTGTATTAGGAAAAAAACGAGACCTAGGTTTGGCATTTCCAGGGAGGACATGAAAGCACAGCCGCAGTCACTAATCACAGATTGAATCGTATTCAAATATGAAGGTTTTTGACAGGATATGCAGGTCGTCTTCCGTGTTGTAACCTCCTAGTGGGTCAGGGCAGTTTCACGCCTTCCTTTGTTTTCCTCGGAGCATGTTTTTTTTTTGTCTGACCAAAAGAGACGATCCGTGGTTTAGTCCGTTTGCAGAGTGAAAACCCCTTTAATGGATATTTAGGACTTTCAGACCAGTTTTGAAGATTTTTGATTCCCTTATTTCTATTATACTGGAGGAATTTTCCATCGTAAATGAATCTGCTCAAATGCAAAGTAAGCAGATGATCTCTGTGGGGAACAAGCGCATGTGCATGTTGTGTATCCACCCCATTGGAGCATTATACTATTTTATTTTTACGGTAAAATGACAACTGCTTCAGCCTGAAACTAGCAAAGACAAGAGCGTCTCGCTTTTTAAGATGGAGCCCGAACAACCAAAGCTATGTGCGTGGTGAGACGCCACCAGGGCCGGGTGGGAAAATATGTATTTCTGCAATGTGTGTGAACTGACTCTTTAAATCTTTTATCTACCACTGCCTCGCTGTGGAGGGATTTTTGCAACTTGAGAGTCTCTCTGCAGGTGGCTTGTGCGTGTGTGTGTGTGTGTGTGTGTGTGTGTGTGTGTGTGTGTGTGTGTGTGCGTGTGCGTGTGTGTGTTGCAGATCAAGATGACAGTCTTCCCTTTTTTCTTTCTCGCCTTAACTGGCTCGATCTCTCTCTTCTGCCCTTTATCTTCCTTCCATCTTTTCACCCGTCACTCCGTCAATTACACGCCGGTAACTGTGGGAATTCTCCTTGAAATCAAAAGAATCCCTTCACATGTGCCTCTGAACATGTGTGTGTGTGTGTGTGTGTGTGTGTGTGTGTGTTGCAATGTCGCTGCACTTGCACGGGTAGAGTCCATACATGAGGGAAGCCTGCAGGAGAGGGTGTATATTTGCACGTGAGTGGGTGTGAATGGCCTCCGTAGAGAGGGAAACCTGCTCGCTGCTCACTGGCCACGAGATGTGGAAGGGGAGGTGCTTCCCTGCGCTGAGCGGAGCGAGGGGGGTTCGTGGAGATGAAGAATAGAGGGATGCAGGGACATGGGGGAGGCACAGTTACAGTAACAGTCAAGACGAATCTCATGAAGACGGAACGAGAAAGTCACGGCAGCAATAAGTCTCATTTAACTTTGATAGAGGAATTAACCTCCATCACTGTTTCTGGTACACAAACGTACCAACACTGGTTAATGTAGGATGACACTTTCAATTACATTCAACATTAATTGATCGTTTGTTAAGTCTGGTCCTGCAGATATTAGTTTCCTCTGACTGAGAAAAACTCACCTCTGAAGCAGAAATACATCAAACTGATTCTGTGACAGATTTTTTTTTCCAAAAACAAGACTTCATCCTCGCTTCTCCACGACTTCCCAGTATCCAGAAATGAAGGTAAAATATCTCGGACGAGCAGAAAAGCCAGTGGGTGATATTGGTTTTTTTTGACAAATTGAAAAGGGGATGATTGGACGGCTTTAAAGATGTATGGACGGGAAGTGGGATCACATTGATGTTGTTGCATTAGGGCAACAGGAGAGAGGGAATAATTAAGAAACAGGGAGAAAAGGCATTAAAAACACCCAAAATGTATAATTTACCAGAGCAGCAGTAGAAGTATGTTGCCTGATTGAATTTATTACATTTAATTTAGTCTGTGAAAAACAATGAAAAACATCTCCAACACAATTTGACAGAATCTGAGATCTGAAATCTTCTCATCTTGTCAGAGACCGGCCCATGCTGTTCAGTGGTAGTACAGCAAGTGTCAGATAGAGGGAGGAAGAGGAGGGCAGTCAGACTTAGTGGTATGTGTGAGAGAGAGAAAGAGAGAAGAGGGGGAAAGGAGAACAGGGAAAGGCAGAAAAATGTGTGTGTGTGTGTGTGTGTGTGTGTGTGTGTGTGTGTGTGTGTGTGTGTGTGTGTGTGTGTGTGCGTGTGCGAGCGAGTGAGAGCGAGCAGGGGGAGGAGAGGGAAGCAGCAGTGCTGCATCATCACTATGCCACTACAGCAGAGAGGACAGGCAGTTTACTGCCCGACTGTCTGACTCTCTCCCACACTGGAAGTCTGCCGGCTGCCTCTCGGCCTGAAAGAAGCTCCACAGAGCAGAGACCTCCGTGACGTTCTCCATCACCTCTGGATGTTTGCCTCGTCTGTTCCTTGGACTTTTGCTGCTGGAGACGCTGTGTGTATATATATGTGTGAAAGTGTAAGTGTGTGTGGTCATTCTTGTCACTGGACTGTGGATACTGCTGCTTCCTCCAGATGTGACGCTGTTTGTTTGGACTGCCTTGATTTGTTTGCTCGGACAGCCGTCACTGTCGGCACGAAGGAGTTTTAACATCGGGGCTGCCAGGAAATTCCAGCTTTGTGTTTCCCTCCCTTTCTCCTTGCTGCAACCAGAAGTCAACGAGTGGAGGTGGATGCTTGTGTTTTCTTCTGGTGCCTGCGTACCGGAGCAGAGTGCTTACCTCAGGGCTTGTAGTGCAGGGGGTTATGATAAACAGCTGCAAAGTGAGAACGACCGGCACTGCAGCATCACACTGGCATCTCTTGTTCTACATTGGGGACTTCTTTCGCCTCTCAAGGTTGCACACATGCACATATTTCACCCCCAGCAGCAGCAGCAGCAGAGCCTGACTGCGTTTTGCACACATGGATGGACTCCTGCTTCTTCAGGGACGGGCTCCCTCCCCGCTGAGGAAGAGAAGGTGCTGATTTAAGAACAGGAGGCACACTTTGTTTCCGGAGCAGAGGACGGGACAAGCAACTTCAGAATTAAAAGAGACTTGAGAAAACAGGATGAGGGTTGAGTTGAGCTGAAACTGTCCCCCCCCCTCCTGCTCCTTCCCTCCTCTAGTTCAAACATGAACGCTTCCTCTAATGCGAACCAAAGCAGCTCTCCCCCGTTCTGCCTGCTGGGCGCTGTGGGTTACTCCCATAGCCTGGATACATGCGTACTGGAGGTGGTTGTCATCCTCTTCCTCACTGTGCTGATCATCGCCGGCAACCTGGTGGTGATCTTCGTCTTCCACTGCGCCCCTCTGCTGCACCACCACACCACCAGCCACTTCATCCAGACCATGGCGTACGCTGACCTGCTGGTGGGCGTAAGCTGCCTGGTGCCCTCGCTGTCCCTGCTCCACTACCTCCGAGGCCTGAACGAGGAGTTCACCTGCAAGGCGTTCGGCTACATGGTTTCGGTGCTGAAGAGTGTTTCCATGACATCCCTGGCGTGCATTAGCGTAGACCGCTACATCGCGATCACCCGCCCATTGTCCTACGCCACGCTGGTGACACCCTGCCGGCTGAGGGTGTGCATTGTCCTCGTCTGGGTTTACTCCGCTCTGATCTTCCTCCCATCCTTCTTCGGCTGGGGGAAGCCTGGCTACCATGGTGACATATTTCAATGGTGCGCAGACTCCTGGAAGACAAACCCAGGGTTCAGCACCTTCATCTTGGCGCTGCTCTACGCGCCAGCGGCGCTCATCGTTTGCTTCACCTACGGGAGTATATTCAGGATCTGCCGGCAGCACACAAAGGAGATCACCCAGCGCCACGCACGCTTCTGCTCGCAGACGGAGGGTGACAAGGGCGAGCGAGGGGAGCGGGTCGAGGGCTGCCCGGACAAACGCTACGCCATGGTGTTGTTCCGCATCACCAGCGTCTTCTACGTGCTGTGGATGCCGTACATCCTCTACTTCCTTTTGGAGAGTGCTGGACTGTATCACCATAACGTGGCGTCCTTTCTAACGACGTGGTTGGCGATTAGCAACAGCTTCTGTAACTGTCTCATCTACAGCCTCTCTAACAGTGTCTTCCGGAAAGGTCTCGGCCGCCTCTTCAGCCCCTTGTTCCCGTCCTGCCTTGGCTGCGCCACCAAGAAGGCTCCAGCTCCCGTCTGCCCGCGACCAGACCCTCGATGCAAAGTATGATTCCTGGCAACAACGAATTTTTGGTTTGGTCACTTTGGAGGCACGGCCCTCTGTGTGTGCTCAGCTGCAGAGCATGACAGAGGTGTTTGTGGTCCCGGCATTGAAATGTGCTGAGGACCTCCTGCACGGGGCACGGAGAGGTGCCCGTGCAGACGCCTGTTGGTCGTGTCAGAAGCTGATTGTGCTGAAAAAAAACTGAGGCTGTAAAGTTTCCTCTTGGATGCTCATCAGCGTGATGCTGCAGCAATGACAAACTGATGACACAGAGTAAAGAAGTTTGCTGTTGATAGCAAATTAGATTTGTGTATTTTAATTAAATTGATTTAATGAACACTCCTGCACTGACTTAGGAACCCCAGATGCAAAAAAAAAAAAAAAAAAAAAGGACTTCACAGTGCGACTTGTGTTGTGCAATATACTGAAATGCAAAAAAAAGTTTGAATCTTGATCTTCTCACGCCTGACTGAAAAAAAAAATCTGTACATTGTTGTGGTTCTTCCAGGGTAGAAAATGTTTAACACTTGAAACTGACTACTGATCTGTTTCCCCCGAGATACTGACGAGCGAACGAGTGACTGAAATCATGTGTTAATCAGCCATTCAGTGTGTGTGTGAGATAAAAATGTGTGTCCGATGGACTGTAAGCTCATTTCCCAGAGAGAAGATTGAGGTTTATTCTGGAGCTTGTGTGTTTTATTCAAAGGATTCCTCTCCTTTGAAGCTGGGTGTCGGTGGGAAGCTCTGAGTATGTTTACACAGTCTCGGGTTTTGCATGGAAATATTGACTTAAGAATTAGCTCTACTTTCTACGACGGCTGCTGACCCGGGAAGTCTTCCTGTCGGCACACGGCGGTGCAGCCTCGTCAATGAGGCAACAAAGTGTAATTATCTGGGAGAGTTTTAATCTCTCTGCATCTCCTCCTCAGGTTTATCAGCTGTTCTCCGTTCGGCCCCCGGGGCTGTTGCTCTTTTATCTCAGCTGGATCGCGATGTGACTTAAATCACAAGTCACATCGCAAGATAATCACCTCCTGACCTGTTACGCAGTCGTCGTCGGGGGTTGATAATCAAGCTGCTGTCTGCCCGGGACCCACACGGGCTCCGATTTAAAGACTAACTCCATTGTGATCTTTGACGTTGCTGCTGTTCCGACCGGTGAGGAGCGGCGGAGAGGATCCGGCGCTGTGCTCCACGACCCCGACCGCAAGGGTGCAAGAGGGTCGGAGCACTTTTCTGAGAGCTTGTGGCTTTTTGGCTTCATGTAAATACACTTCAGAGTGTAAATATTTAAACAGCGGCTAAATGGGCCTTTCGGGGGAATTTCTCGACCTCCAGGATTAGAAACGATTTTGTGGAGAGTGCAATGTTTTTTTTAAGATGATTTATTTGTCACAGCTAAGAGGCTTGACACTGAAGCTGTTTATTTAAGTGTTCACAAGGAGAAGTGTTTCTTTATGCGCTGCAGGAAGATTTAAGACCTTGAACTTACAATTTAAGACGTAGAGTTTGCTTTTGAAGTCCCGGTGAAATATTTCTGACGGCGTCTCGCTCCTTGATTTTTTACATATTTGTAGAAATGGGAAGAGATAGAAACTGAATGGGAGGATTGTTCAGAGAGTCATGATGTTGCACAGCCAAAAATATGTCTGACTGATATGGATTTTTAGGGGCTGATACTGAAAGTAGAGACTAAAGAAATTTAGATCAGGATATATTTTTATATACAACGATTTGGTAGTGATTCCTAATCAAACCCTTATAACATAAAACAAAGAAATATAACCAAGGCTCAATATTTAACAGTTTAATCAAAAACTTGATTATAAAAAACTCTCAATAGGAAGAAAACACAAATACTATCAAATACATAGAACTCAGATTGCAAATATTGGAAAAAAATCTGTTTTGATAATAAATTTATCACATTTTTGAACAGAATATCTTCGGGTTTGAAAAAATAAAGCTACTTTGAGACTTAAGCTTTGGCTTTGGTCAAAGTTTTACTCAGTTTAAATCAGTTTAAACATCTAAAAATATTTTGCTGCAAAACTGTAGAATTTCCCCCAAAAGTTTCGCAGCACTCAAACAAAGTGCACTTGTGTTTGGTGATCAAGTTGATGTGGTTATTGATTTATTTAACAGGGAAAGTTCACATGATGAGATTAATTATTACTGTAAATGTACCAGAGGAACCTTGCTGTCGCAATTCTTATACTCACTTCACAGAGAAACTGAGAATTACACAGCTACAGTATATCAGCTTCGAGCTAACTGACACTAAATCTTCAACTGTCATATGGAAACTCACGATAATATGATAAATAAATAAGAAAGTTGCTAAATCCAACCACGATGGAGACAAACTGAAACCTGCTGAACCTGCGAGCTCAATCTTGTTAAAGGTTGGCGAGTGATTTGTTGTGGTTCAGCACCTGTGCTTTGGATTCACATATTTTTATTAAAGAGTAGTTGAAGTTATTTGAATTTAAATCTAGCAACAAATGGTAAATGACAGAAAGCTACAGAAAAGTAAGACTGTTAAAAGGCAGGTTGTAGATTCAACGTTTGAAGTTTGGTGTATTACAAAGATTATCGTCCAGATATTAAAAAGTCCAGCTATTCTCTAGAGTGTCCATTTGATCATACTGTGCATTAATTCACTGAATAATGTTTACATTGTGTATTAAATATGTATTAATATAATTTAAAAATATATTCCAGGTAAAACTTTGATGTAAAAATATGAAAGAAAATGACAAATCCACATTTATTGTCACAGGTGTGTGAAAATCTCCTAAAAGCTGTGATTGACAGTTCCTTCTTGACACAGGAAACAGCACGAGGTCCATTTAGTGACTTTCAGTTGGATCACATGATCTTCCTCGGCAGTCGGCTCATTGCGCTGTCCTGAAATTGTAAATGTTCACATGAAATGAATTTGAATTAAATATTCATTTAAAATAGCCTCGTTTTATTGCATGGTGACAGTAAGATTAGCTGTTGCAATGATGATGATGATGATGATGATGAGGATGATGATGATGATGATGAAGGGGGTCAGACTAAGGTCAGGGTTCAGCTGTAGGTCGTTTCCAGAGACACACCAGCTGCTGGCAGGAGGGATGGAACCTCCTCCATCCCTGCTGCCCTCAATATGTTTAGTTCTAACACTTTTCCATGTGACCATATGTTTCTGTACGTTCGCTGTGAAGGTTTCAACTTGTCCTGTTCCTGCTTGTGTGGCTGCGAACACTTCACCTGCTTCAGTCCGGCCCCGGCGTCGGTCTCGTGATGCTGCCGAGAGCAGTTTACTGACCGCACGCCTTGTCCTCGCATCATAACTGCTGCTGTGTAACACACATGATATCGAAGCGTTCCTGTTTGTCACGGTTCATGTGAGAGAACGAGAATGACCCTGGAGAAAAGCCTCTGGCCTGTCGCTGCTGCCGGGTAAATAAACGAGCTAAAGCACCAAAGGTCTCAGTAAATATAGTTGTCTCCACTTTTGTGTTGATTCCCCCCCCCCCCCCCCCCCCCCCCCCGACAGCAGCGTGAGGCCGCTCTGCTTTTAACCCTCAAACCACAACAAGTCAGTAAAAAGGAGTAAAATCCCAATGAAAGGGCTGAATTAACTGTGGATAAGTCATTTATGGAGCTACTTCGATCTGCTGCAGATTCTTGTGTAATAGTGGCTGTAATTATCTGATTAAAATGAGATGTGAAAACTCTCTTTTGTGTTGATTTGTGTCTGGAAAGCTCAGTTACCTGACGCTGCTTCCAGACCTGCACTGAACTTTAGACATGTCCCTGAAATTATCTGGAGGATCTGTGCGTGAGAACACAATAAAATGCATCATAAAGAAATAAACACATAACTTTGCAACATTGCATTTCACAATAAAACATCCCAAACACTGGGTAAACGTTGGTCTTCGGGGCTAAGTGGTAATGAATGGAATAAACCAAATCTGTGTTTGCTTTGATGAGTTAAATTAATCACAATTAACCCACAATAATGATGAACACTCAGGTTATTAAATCTTGCTGGAGCATGTTTGTTCTCCAGCAGACAAAGATCACAAAAAAGTTGATGGAAGATAAACTTGTGTCACCGAACTTGAACTCATGAACAATTGTGGGCAAACCTGCAGAACCTGTGATTTCTGCTGATAAACATCAGGTGTTGTGAGAGCGAGTGTCCGGGTGATGACACCGACTTGTCGACACAAGGAGACTCAGCGTGTGGAACAGTTTGATGAGTCGATGTCCGGCCAATTTCTTGGATCAAATCATTTCAGATTCACTGTTAGCGTAGGGAGCCGAGGTGTGATTACAGCGTCTCTTTAATTCCTCCTGCTGATGATCGGACTGCGATCCCCTCCTCTGTCTCGAGAGCGTTCCCCCCCGCAGCAGGGTCCTGCTTCATCTGGCTCACATGACCGTTACCCTTCTGTGCCAAGTGGCCGTTCCCACCGCGCTCACATGACACGACTGTTTGTGTTTGATGCCACTGATTGGGCTCACATGAAACGTTAATGATCAGGGGAGAGCACGTTAAGAGTCCCGTGTACAATGCGTGATTGTCCCAGTGAGGTCCCAACCGGTGAGGTGCGGAGCGCAGAGCGTCCAGAACACACATGTTGTGATGGTTGCGGACCTCGTTGGAAAAAAACTAATGTGATTTTCAGCCCAAAAAAACGCCTTTAAACTAACAGTGAAACTCTCCAGCACATTCAGTTCAGTTCAGACACTGATGCATGTTTGTGTTTTCAAAGATAGAACTCAAACATGAAGGGGATCAACCTGCTCAGTGACCCTGAGTTTTAAGAATGTACAAAAACCAACAAATAGAAATCAGAAATAATAATTTAATAAAAAAAAAACCTCAATGCCTTCATTTACTCTCTGATTCAAAGGAGTATTTTCCCAAATATTAAATATATATATATAAATTATAATTGTCTCTGAATCACCCAACCAATATATTGATTGTGTTCATCTGATTTTGAGCAGCAGCCCACAGCGTGAAGACTCTAAGGATCATTGACTGCCTCATATTTCTCTGACTTCTCATCCTGAGTGTGTGATCGCGTCTCTGACTTCTGTCAGGATTTCCTACAGAAGCAGTTTCAGGATCCCACGAAGCCTCGTCGCTCACAACTTTGATCCTGTTTCAAAAACATGTCATGTCAAAGATTATGTTGTTATTTTCCTGTGGGAAAATCCACGATGTTGTCAGACGCAGTCAAGAGTTACACAGAGCCCCTCGGGGGAAATGTCCTTTTTTTTCACAGAGAGGCCGAAAGTGCCAAATTTGGACCAGGACTGAGAGCAGAGCGCGAGTGGGGGGGTGGGGGGGGGGTTAGAAGTGGGTCTGACTTGACGAGTTTAGCTTGGAACGGTCTGGCTCTCTTCCGCCCACACATGATCACTTTCAACGGGATCTGGCACGAAGCGAAACAACTTGAATGTTCCTCGCGAACGTTTTGCGCTGTGGGAGGACTTAGCAACGAACATGTCGAAATCGTAGACTGTAAAAACAAAGATGGACGACGTGTCTCCACTTCCTCCCACTATCGAGAAGTGAAGCTAAAACACGAACACATGCGCCATCAACGTTATGTGAAGCCAGAGGATTTGAATGTTTACATTTGAACATCGTTCTCCGTCTATTGGTCGGACTAAAACTTGGTCCGTTGCTCCGAGGCACCTTTCATCCCTGTTTCTTTTAGTGTGGATGTATGAATCGGTGCGTCGCTATGGAAACTTAAAACCTGAAGTGGTGTCGTAAAAGGGCTTCGTGTCACTAAAGAGGGGAAAAGCTTGTGATGTGACTTTACGTCCTTAATGTTTTTCAATTTAAGCTTCTGTTTCCAAAAAGACAGCTTCTCCAAAATCTGATCCTTGAACCGTCACAGCAGCAGCTTTGGTAGTTTTCACTTATGTGTTGACGCCGTTGAACACAGCAGATGGTCTGATGTGGGGGGGGGGGGGGTTTAGCGGCTGTACAGTAGATTCAACAGCTTTCGGCTGGTAATGAGATTACTGTAACCTTGTTACCGGCAACCGTTTTTTTCTTTTGAGTCTTGTGCCCTGTGTCAAAGCATCTGTGTCCACTCTACGTTGTCTCTAGAAAGACACTGTCCACTGTCAAAACACGTATACACATACATCAATGTCTGTGTCCCATCCGACGACATGGAGGAGGAGGGGTTTATGACCCTACACTGCAGCCAGCCACCAGGGGCCAATCAATATGCTTTGGCTTCACTTTTGAAGCTGCACACATATCCATATATGTCTCTGAGAGTTTAACTATAACATTTTAAACCTCTGTAACATTTCTTTGTCTTAATGATATAAAATTATTTCCAAATTGTTTTCAATAGATCAGTAAACTAAATGTTTTACCCTCTAATATTGGTATCTGCTTTGGCCTCTCCAAAATGATGACCGACCCGACAGGTTCTCTGTGAAGTTGATAACCCGTCTCACCTCAGCTCCCCTGATGTTGACAGGGTGTGTGTGTGTGTGTCTCTGTGTGTGTGTGTGTGTGCGTGTGTGTGTGTGTGTGTGTATGTGTGTTTTTTAGCTCAACACAGGGGGGCAACTGCAGAATCTGAGTTTTCATCAGTTCACGAGGGAGATAGAATTGATGTCAGAGTCGAATGCAGACTGGTCAGGGTCCAGGCTGAGGGGGGTGTGAAGTGGTAACACCGCAGCTCAGTCACCCACGTAGCTCGTTAACGTTTGATCGTGTGCTCGCTTATTGATTATTCATGTCTGAACACTGTTTGCATCACCTCTGAAACTTAATGTCTACACCTCTGCTGACAAGTGGCATTTTTTGCAGCGTGGGCCTCTGATTGGCTGTATTGTTGATGCTGTGTAGTGTGTGTGTGTAGTGTGTGTGTGTGTGTGTGTGTGTGTGTGTGTGTGTGTGTGTGTGTGTGTGTGTGTGTACGGGGTGGTTGTGTGTTGTGTGCTTAGGATCCTGAGCGATAAGAAGGTGGGGGTCCTATCTGTAATCAGAGAGATGGAGGCGGGTGAAAACCGCCTGTTCATGCTGCTGGTAATTCTAATGGCTGAGGAGACGAGGCTGGAGCCAGGACGACTCACCTGACTGCTATCACACACACAGACACACACACACAGACACACACACACACACACAGACACACACAGACACACACACACAGACACACACACAGACACACACAGACACACACACAGACACACACACACACACAGACACACACAGACACACACAGACACACACAGACACACACACAGACACACACACAGACACAGATAAGCATTCTCCACAGACATACATACTGCAGTTATGTGAACAGTTCTGAGAAACAGAAATGATGAGTTGAGTTTAAGTTCAGGGAAACACCGTGAAACTCTGTCTGTAAATCCCTCGTGCTCTGTTCTCTTTTGAGAAAAGGACAAATATGAATAACATACAGTAATATAATATATTTTGGGCCGCTCCGTCCATCGATCACTCTTCTGCACAGTCTCCGAATTATGTCCTTAATGCAGGAGTGTGTGTAGGCGAGATATTTTGGTTTAATTTCTGTAACCGTGGGAGGAAGTGGAGACTGAACCTCACACATTTAACTTAAAGATTAAAATTTCAAAAAGGTCTTTAAATAAAGTTGGGACAGGAAAGAAATGTCCCCACTTTCAGGTCTTGGTCCTCACAAAGACAGAAGAACAGAGACCACACACACTTCTTTCTTTCATACCTTTCACAGTCGCAGAATTAATTATAGCAGCGTGATGTAATCTGGGTCCCTGTGTGTGTGTGTGTGTGTGTGTGTGTGTGTGTGTGTGTGTTAGACCCTGATAACCAGATGATGTAAACACTGATCTCTATCGTTGCCCTAGAACTCTGCACTGCTAAAGAAATATCTGCTGCTCCTTCACATCAATAACTCATAAATCATTACCCCTCTCAGTCTGAGGCAGTGTTACGATCACTGTGAACTCAGAGGAACAGGGAGCAAGCACACTTTGTTCTCTGGAAATATGTCCCTGCCACGTCCCTGATCTTTGACTGCTGCTTTAATGATGTTTTGCTGCTTAGAGCAGTGCATTTAAATACAGTTTATACAGGATGTCTCGTTGAGTCGGTCGTTCTCAGGCGATAAAAGTCCGTCCCGATGTGATTTACGTCTCCTGTGCGACCTCCCGGTGAACGGACGTGACCGGTGGCTTGTTTGACTTGTGTTCACCAGATCCCGACTGATGGGAACGTTGGGAGGCTGAGGTAGATTCCAGTACAATGTTCCACTCCAACACATCAGCTGGTTTATATTTTTAAAAGACAGTCAATGATTCCTATGATGTTGTTATCGAACCCTCATGAGGTCAACTGCAAAATGAACTCGGCTTCCGTCTCTGTTCATTATCCCGACTTCCTGTCATTCTTCACCTCTCATTCACTCACTTTCTCTCTCTCTCTCCGTCAGTCGTTTCATTATCCTGTTCGTGTTCTTCCATTAGCTTCTGGAACACTACAGAAAATAAGAGCACGGTTCTTCTTCTTCTGTTGAATTCTTGCTGCTTCTTCAGTACACAACCGCGAGACGCCCCCCCCTCCCCTCCGCCCTGTTTGTCCACGCTGGGCGTCTGCAGCAAACACGGCGATCCAACAGAGATACTTGTGAATTTAAAATTCCCATTCTATCAAAAATATAAATGTTTTTTATGACACAATTAGTATAACTTAGATATGAGGGCCTTAGAAATCGTACACACTGCCCCTTCAAGAAGATGCTGTTATATTTGATTGCTTATTTTCTATTGGCTGACCAATTGGTTAGTTGACCAATTATTTCCAGGTCTAATTTGAGGTTTGCGGTGTTTGTAGGAGCTGGAATCCGCATCTGACATTTTTCTTCACGCCTTCATTTGACGCGTTTCATGCAAGTGGTCACAAACGAAACCACGCGAAGTAAACGTCCTCCGACAGAGGACAGACATGTCCTCTGACAGACGTGTGCGACTGGACGTCAGGAGGAAGGTGACTGAGTTGATCCCTTTTCAGTTTCCCTCTTTTTGAGGGAGATTACATTACTGAACAATTTACTCTGAATGAAAGGAATCCATGTTAACACGCACGCACACACACACACACACACACACACACACACACACACACACACACAGACACACACACACACACACACACACACACACACACACACACACACACACGTTTGTACTGTACTTGTATCATCATGTGGATCTGCAGCAGTGAAAACAAGTCTTAAAGGTACAGCATTGATCATTTATAAAATGTTACTCACATTTTCTCAGAAGTGATATCTCCAGTTTTCTGTGACTGATCGGTCCAACAACAAAATATTTTTTACTGTCACGCATGACAGTAAAAAACCCGGAAGAAGCTCAAACCAGTAAATATTTTGAATTTAATCTGAAAAATGAGCGAGAACTTCAGTTACTCATCACAATATTTGTAGATGAAATTGTCTTCTGGCTTAAAATGGCAGAATATTAACTATTACATTACAAAACTATAAAACACTGTCGTCCAAGATGTTTGGACTTTCAATTCTTTCAGTTTCATGTTCATTTGACAAACGGTTGCACGTTCAGTCGGTGAAGGAAAAGGACGCGGCCCCTGATTTGAGACACACTTAGGATCTAATCCACCATTAATATCACCAGTGCTGATACAAAGGACTTTGAGGCTTTGAGACGAGAGAGACAAAGAGTTTTCTCTCCGTCACTTTTTTCTTTAACGGCTTTTCAGTCTCACGCCGGCAAAAAGATCTCATATCTCCAACGTGTCGGCTCTCCAGGAACCAACAAACAATTCTTTGTTAAAGCCTGAGGGCAAAGCTTTTTCTAATCTTACTGACTTGTTGTGCAAACTTGAGCGTTCCAAGAATTGTATCAGTTATTGGACTGAAAGAAAAACATGAAAATACCACAAGTGGAATCATCGGGGTTTCAGCTGAGGATGTTTTTCCCAGTAATGTTTCTGTGCTTGTTTCCTTTAATGATGTGAAGATAAGATGAAATACAGGTAATTTTTTTTGTCTACACATTTTTTGTCTGATTTATTATTGTGTTCACTATTAATCCCCTAATGTTAGTCAGCTCCAGTCAAGTCAGATTTTTACATATTAGGTTTATTTTGTTAAAAACAACGACGATAGAACCAAAACACAATGCAAAAGAAAAATGCAGAAACAAAACGTCCCAGAAGACGAAATAATGATCGACATGAACCGAATCAGGATGAATTAAAATCCAGATAAACTACAATCATCTGTTCTGTGGTTGTTTCCCTAAGTTTTGGGCCTAAATACATTTTATTTTCACATTCTTCTTCGCACAGCAGCAGCTGTCGCATCAACAAAGCTGAATGGATTTTAATAAATGTTTCTAACACACGTCTCAACAAACACAACAACTCTAACACCTGCTTCCCTTTCTCCTGCTCTTGTGCCCCCGCATCACTTTTCTCCCGGCGACTGAGAGGAGTGAGCCGTAGTGTTGTTTCACACGATTAAACTGGTGTCTTAACTTTTCTCTGTCTCACTTCGCACCGTATCTTACTCACCGATTCGGCTCGGGATGGATTCGATTGGCTGAGTGACATCACGTGAGATGATTGACAAGCCATGCGATTGGTCTGTGGGTTTCCTGGGCCACTGGTCTAGTGCGTAAACGCTGCGTCGGCTGAAATATAAACGCTCTTTGATTCTCAGTGATTTAGCGGGTTTTAGCCAATCGCCCCGATATGATGGCGTTTGTGTCCGTACCTGGACTGAGGCCCGCCTACTAGTGAGCCTTTAAAATGACAGAAATAGAAATGAACCCAATCCACCACAGAGGAGGTTTGTGTACTTTGGACTTTTAACAGCATCACAACTGTGCAAGTCGAGGAACTTAACTGTGTGAAGATGGGTGTGATCCCATTCATTAGAGACACATGAACTCTCCTTCCTCTGTTGCTTCTTCCTTCCTCTTGTGCTTCCTTCCTTCCATGCTCCCTGCTCCCCCCCCCCCCCCCCCCCCCCCTTCACCTCCCCAAAAGCAGCAGCAGCAGCAGAGTCGGGGTTCAATCTATTATTCAGCTGCTCTGCTGCACATAAACAGAGCATCAATAATGGAACCAGCAGCTAATTAATCATTGAATACAGCAGGAGCGTAATCTGTGGACGGCTACAGAGAATATGCAGTGTGTGTGTGTGTGTGTGTGTGTGTGTGTGTGTGTGTGTGTGTGTGTGTGTCCGTGTGTGTGTATGTGTGTGTGTGTGTGTGTGCGTGTGTGTGTGTGTCCGTGTGTGTGTGTGTGTGTGTGTTTATGATGTTGTGAGGACAAGAATCAGTTAGTCACATTGTGGGGATTCATACAGGATTAACTGTTTGTTTTAGGGGTGTGTGTGTGTGTGTGTGTGTGTGTGTGTGTGTGTGTGTGTGTGTGTGTGTGTGAGTGAGGGGCGGCGGTGACAGTGATTAGTTTGCGTGGGAAGCGTTCACTTCCTGCTGCAGTTACAGTCACATCAGCATCTTCTCTCCGCCGTCTGCTGATGGACGGCGGAGAGAAGATGTTACAATAGATCTGTGACGACGCTCAAATACATGATAAACACACACACACACACACACACACACACACACACACACACACACACACACACACACACACACAGGGACCCAGATTACATCACGCTGCTATAATTAATTCTGCGACTGTTTTAAGTTTTATTTAAAAGAATAATAAGTGATTTACACATAATAATCCTGTTCTTATTCCAGATGTGTGAATAGAATTGTAATTTAGAAAATTAGAAGAATTGAAAAAAACAAAACAAATGTCTCTCCCAAAGCGAAGCCAAAATGTATCGATCGCCCCCTGGTGGCTGGCTGCAGTATAGGTTGTAAACTCCTCTCCATGTCAGCATACGGGACATGGACCAAACTATGGGTTCTGTAATTTGAGCTAGTTCTTATCACACAAAGATTCAGCCGCAGCAACATCACTCAGCGAGTTGAGCTCACAGGGTTTAAAAATCTTATTTTCTAAGTTTCAGAGAAGATCAGCGTTGAGCTCAGATCATTTTTTCCATCGTGCCTGAGGACGAGCGCCCAGTCTGAGAACTGGTTGCCGTCCTCATGACGTCCAGGCTGCGTTCGTACTCTTATTATAACAACTCATATTTGCTCTTCATATTTGACCGCTCTCTTCTTCCTCGTCTTATCACTGACAAGTCTTGTTCCACTGTTTTTTGTGGATGTTTTGACGTCGACCCAGACAATATAATGATGATTTTTTTTCCCATTTGGTCCGTGACCGTCTCGCTTCCTCTCAGGATTGTCGGGGGTGAAGTCAGGATGGTTTTTTAGGCTCCGGCTGGATCGATTGGCCTCCGGCTGCGTCTCCACAATACAGCCCAGTGTTGAGCGGAGAGACAGCAGCTCTGTTATCAGTCGGTCTCATGATCTGCAGGTGCAGCAGCTAAACCTCGGCTGGATCAGGCTGCGTTCACAGCATCACATGGGATTCAGATTTCATCTTTCATGTCTTCACTCACTATTTATTACTTTAGAACATTTGAGAAAAGACTGGATATTGTGTGACCCATTCATACGTGTTTAAAAACAGTTTATTATATAAAGACAAAGCACAAGGTCTGTCCTGATCATTTTCAGATTTGTTTGCTTGATAAAGAACTAAAATAATTATGAATTACTAACTAGTTCACTGTAAAGTCAAAAGGATTTTACTCTGATCGATTGGTTTGAAGTTTGTCACCGGTTCGACCGCTCGAGTCATATCTCATATATATATATATACAGTATATTATATATTATATATATATTCTCAGGAAGTGACATCAGTAGGCTTCCAGGTTTAATCCTTTATTTTCAGTGGCTGGAGTTAGGGAGTGTTTTCAAATTACTTTGGACGACAAAAGTTTACATTTCTTCTTCTGTTCAAATCTTCTGTATCTCAGCTGAAACTCCTGAAAAGCAGGACGTCTCAGGAAGGGACAAGAATACATGGACTGTGATAGAACAAGTCTTTATCGGGCCGAGGACTTCTGAGCTTCCTCGTGATGAACACGCAGGGCCTGTTTACTGCCGCCGCTTCCAACGCTCACCATCTTTTAGGAAACACTGTGGTCTGAGCGCTGAGGCTGTGATCAAAATAAAAATACCCTGTGAGAACAACTGTATGAAATCAAATATTTGGCAGAGACAACAGCCGGTCTGTGATTCAGTGACGTTCATCCTCAGTGTCAGTAGGAGACAAAGCAGCCAGTGTTGGTGCCGCTGCAGCTGATCTCAGGTCAGTGTCTCACAGAGGTCTGCTGCCATCTGCTGGTTCAATTCAACGTCTCAATGTACACGAACCAGTGGTGGGGACGAGCTTGAGGTCGTCCCAGCTGCTTTCTGAAGGTCGGGTTCAGGTTTGGTTCTGGGGCAGTTCAGGCATTTAGTTGTAATCTAGTGATGAAAGATAAATGAAGGTTGTGTCTGCTCCTCGGAGGAAACTCCACTCCAGCAGAGGGCGCTGTGACCTCACTGCAGAAACCCCTGAGCACAGCTCCACTCTCAGGCTGCAGGAAAGTTTTATGTTGTCCTAAAATCTTTCATCCGTATATATTTCAAATTTAGAGACTTGTGTGTCTGGACATGAGAATAAACAACGATATAGATATTTCACTTATGAAATTTCAGCTCCATAAACAAACAGGAACCGACAGAACGACTCATATTGGAACCAAATCAGTGCAGCGATCATCCAACAAGAGATTTCACACATGTGTCATCCACACGTTAATGTGATCACAGTAGAGGTGACAGCAGGTGAAGGTGTTGTCGTTGTGCTTCTCAGAAGATTGTGTAACCACACAAACATCACCAGGTAGAAACAGTAAGAAAGTTAAGTTAATGGTCGACCACCCCCACTGATGGTGACAACAGTCATTTACGTTTTATCTCGTGACCTCATCGTCGTCCTCTGAGCTCATTGGTCTGAAACCTGCAGCCGAAGTCTGCGCTGCAATGCATCATGGTCCTTGAGCGCTGATATAAGATGGGACACACTGTGAAGGCAGCATGTGCCCATGTTGCGTAATCCAACACCTTCTGGCTTCTGTCTCAGCGCTAAAAATACCAGCAGGATCTGGACCTCCATCTGATACGTCCCCTAGTCTGCAACCGCACAATCCTGACGCACAAAAAGAAACGCACAACATTCTCCCCACTGATTTTATATCACACACAACAAACACACAACATTCTCCCCACTGATTTTATATCACACACAACAAACACACAACATCCTCACCACTGATTTTATATCACACACAACAAACACACAACATCCTCACCACTGATTTTATATCACACACAACAAACACACAACATTCTCCCCACTGATTTTATATCACACACAACAAACACACAACATCCTCACCACTGATTTTATATCAAACACAACAAACACACAACATCCTCACCACTGATTCTTTATCACACACAACAAACACACAACATCCTCACCACAGATTATTTATCACACACAGAACTGTCTCAGATTTTCAACAACAAAGAAAGTCAAACTGTGAGAGAAGTTCTAACTTTACTTCTGACTTTTTGACGCCGTTGAGATAAAAGCCAGGAAGTTGTTGCTCGACTGAATAACTTCTTTGATTTCAGATTTGTTTTCGGACCCGTTGTGTAGGATGTTGTCGACATCCGAGCAGCCGGGCGTCAGCGCAGGTCGGCGGCAGGAGGGAAGCTGCCGGTTCGAGGACGCGGCGCTCGGCCTGCGAACAGCAGCAGATAAGTACAACGTGTTGTGTGTCCACTGTTCTGATCAACCAGGGAAACCGCTGATCGGACTCAGTCTCAGAACCAGAGGAGATTTCCTCTGTGACATTTACAGATTCAAGGTTTCACTCAAAGCTTTAAACCAATCAGGGTCAAGAAGAGGCGATGACGACGGGACGTACGTGTCTCCTCTCCCTGATTTACAATGTGGAAACTTACCAGATGAGATGTGAACAATGTGAGAAAACATCCTTGAATGTATTATTGCTTAAGAGGAGGAAGTGGAGACACGACGTCCGTCTTTATTTCCCGTCTGTGGCTTTAATAAGATTATGTTAATGTCTTCATTGTCCCGAACAAACTCAGTCGAGCTTCAGTTTTGATCATTTTGTCGAGCTGGAGCTTAAAGTCATGCCAACATGCGTCTTGTCATTGACCTTTGACCTCTGACCTCTGTGGTACAGATGGAACCTGTGGGACAAGTCTCGTGTTATTTTAACCTGGAATAAAAGCTTCTTTTTTGTTTTTAAATTAAATGTTTTGGGGAAATTTGTCATTATTTCATCTCTAAAAATAAAACCCCCTCAGAGCTGGAGACGTGATTAAAGGTGAAAAACGATTGTCAGGCCGAACGAATCTCTGCCTCGGGGGAAGTGAAGGTTTATATAATGGACACAAATAATAAATATTCCAGTCATAAACCAACAGGTAATAACATCAACACTGTTTATATTCCTCTGCTGTGTGATGCTGCTGGCAGGAAAGAGAAAAGGTGATGGTGTGGCGTCGAGGTGACGACTCCAGCAGAGTCACCAGCCGACGTCCTTCCTCTTCCTCTTCCTCCTCACAGCTGCTCGGTAACAGCTGCTTTAAAAGGTTCGTCTGGTGCCGGTATTTGATTCTCACGGTTTGTAATCACACGTTTCCTTCACTCGCTCAGATTGAATTCGCTCCTGCAGCAGCCGAGCGTGACCGGACCAACACCAGCCGGGATGAAGAAGTTGAGGAAACAACAGTGAAAGTCCCAAATCAACAAACTGCTCGAGCTGCAGCACAGACTGGAAATGAAAAATCTGTTATTTGAGGTTATGAAACGGGCTGCGAGGTAATGATTGACAGCTGAGACTGACTCCTCATTGGTGCACAGACGTTTGAATCTGTTAATATTTGGCTTCATTTCTTTATTTACAGTTTATGATCTGAACTGTCACTGGAACTTATTTTACGGTGGTTCAGAAACAACAAAACTATGAAGTGAGAAGAAAATATAACTGGTCTGTGAGCAGGTCGAGATTAAAGAGGTTGTTATTGCAGAAATGAGGCGTTTGGTGTATTTAGAAATAAATCAGTTAAGATTCTGTAGTTCTGTAAATCTAAATCAATTGTTTAAAATTTACTAACAAGCAAAAATTTAAATTCTTCAGAAGTTCTTGTGTCTCAAATATAATTTACTATAAATGCATAATACATGTAGTTATACATTATTTGTGTAGTACTTATTAAATCTTAAAAACAGAAGACAAACTTCCTTTTGAAGATGATTTAAAACTGTTTTTGTAAACTTGTATGAATTATTGTGTTGTTGCTCTGGATAATCAAAGTAGTACTTCACGTAATATATGCAATAATGTTTAATTTGAGATTAAATACCATAAACATACCAATACAGTGTTATAGACAATCTGTAAAATGTAATTAACTAGGAGTATTTATCATATATCATATCTGACAGTGCTTTCAATACAAAGCTACTTCAGTCACTACTGTATTTACATTCAGAGATATGTTATAAATACGTTTCTTTACCCGTCAGTGGGTTTTACATATTCAAACATATTAACATGTTTACATATATTGAAAACTCACAAACATCCATATGTACAGAGTAGTAAATATTGTATGTACATACAGCAGATCACATTTTGTTTCAGCTCGGAGTCGAGTTGCTTTGGAACACGGTGAGATTCCCGAAGGCAGGAGAAGTATTGCTTTGTGTTTTATTGATGTTTTTCCAAACCAAGCCCCGGCTGCAGCCTCTTCCTCGCTCAAACCAAACCTGGAGCCGGCACAGCGTCGCCCGCGGCGCGCTCTCCTCCATATTGCTTTCAGTATTGCTGCTGTGTCTCACGTGGAAGCAGAAACCCGGGGGAGCGGTGCTGCAGTAATTGAGAGGCGCTGACAGAGTTTAATAAGGGCCGGGGATTAAACAGGAGGTCGAGTCTGTGGCCGAGCGAGGTCTCGGAACATCGGCGGGGTCAGAAAAGATCCTGAGGGCCCAGGTGGATGATTATAGGGGTGTGGATGGTCTGCGGCTGGTAATAGGCACTGTCGATGTACAGGCCGCCTGCAGGAGACACGAGCAGTGGGGGTTAACAGCAGCACAAATCATCACCTGCTAGTTTAGAACCTCCTAACATGTCTAGTGGAGTCTCCCTGGATCCTGAAAGGTCGAGGGAAATAAGTAGATTCAGTGCAGCCGTCACGTTTATCGATCAAACTGCGGCTCTGCTACGTTATTTCTCTCCGGGATCGTCAATAAGTTCCCATCCAGAAACAAAGGATCCGCAGGTTACACACAAAAAGACAGACCACGAGTTTACAGCTGATCAATAATCTGATTTTATTCTCTTCGCCTCCGTCACTGATGTTGACTTTGGTCAAATATGTTTCTGCAGAAGATCAATAATAAAAGTTTGGCGCAGGTTTATCTTTAAAGATGTTTTAGCTTTGACAGTGATTGTTACCTGTTCTCACTCCCGTCTGTTTGAGATCACACAAAAACTACCGAGCATGTTGATAAGAAACTTGGTGGAAGGATGAGACGTGGACTGAAAGAGAACTTGATGAATTTGACTTAACTTAAGATAAAATAACTTAAGATGAATAATCTACAAAAGTGTCTTTGAAAAGCTTTTTTTAATGCAGCAAAGAGTCTTAACCCACAAAAAAAAAACATAAATCATGACGACTCACCCCGTTGACAAAAATATTCATTTATTTTAAAAGAATATTATCTACAAACAGGTCAAAGTAAAAATCTCCCTGAAAAGAGAGTTTTATAATAACTCAACACAAAATGGCTCAAACAGAAGAGAAAGTGTAAACATCAAATATCCAAACTGAAAGAAAACGTGTGTCAGTGAATCAGAGGGACGTGAACCTGCTTCTTTCAAGAAAAGACAAGAGTTCACATCCACGAGTTAAAGTTCTCTGATCTGTCCCATGTTTACTGATCTGTGGCTGTTTCTTACATTTGATATTCAGGAGGCGACAGTGAATTAAATATATCTACATTAGATATTTATTTATTTCACAATTTAACCTGAAACAGTGACTGGTTTTATCGGGGAATCTTTTTAGTTATAATTGCTAATTTACGGTGTAAAGTTCTGGGATGTTTAGTTAGTTATATATATATAGTTATATATGTGTGTTTTCCACACAATGAATTCAATCTGTGGTGGAAGAGGGAGGGCTCAACAGATTCTGAGTGACAGCTGAAACTATGAGGTCTGACTGTCTGCGAGGACGGCAACGACTTTATGGAAGATAACGCAAACAAGCAGAAAATTGTGCCACAAATAGTTCTGCACAAAGTTATACAAAGCAGCGATGGAGCAAAACACCAAGGTAGAGAATATAATATCTTGTGATATTATGAGAAGTGTAAAAAACATTTTCTGGTTCATTATGAAACTGTGGACGAATTAGAAGATGATTAATGGGAAACACTGCGTTTGTTTGTTTGTTTGTTCGCAGGATTACACAAAATCTGCTGAATTGAACATTCAGATATTAAACCATTGGTCGGTCAACGGAATTTGTTTGATTTTAATTTGGTAAAAATCGTCTGTTACATGTTATTGATTCTTCTTCTGCTGCGTTCACGTCATGTAGCAGAAGTTTTCCTGTGTTTAAGACTCAAAGTGTTTATGAAGTAAACTGTTTTACCGGATGGTTTTAACGGTTTGATGACCTCAGAGCTGATTTGTCAGAGCCCAACTTTCTAATGAGCAGATTGAATGTAATGAAGGTGCAGCAGGAACTTGGTGCTGATGGAGAAACGGGTCAGAAAAAGGAGTGATTTCCTGTGAGATGAGTCTTAATAAGGGTAGAGGTGGGTGACGGGGTACGTTGGGGGGACTCTGATGACTGGGAGAACTACTGAGGACATTCTGGAGGGAAAACCTGAGGAAGAGCAAGGAAAAAGAAAAGAAATAATAATATTGGGATGATGTGATGAAGATTTAATGGACTGATCAGTTATTGATGAAGAGGATCTCACCGTAGGCAGGGAGGGCCCCTGCAGGGCTGTAACCGTAAGGAGCGCCGAAACCTGTGAGGACAGAAAATACACAACTTCACTGATATAGAGACACAGTTAATAATTAGACTATTAATTGATTAATTGTTAATCAACTGAGAACATGAATCTGCGATATAAAATTTGCTGTTTCCTCCAGGGTCAGTTTATTAGGTACACGTAGCTAAACCACTGCAGCCGAACAGAACAGTACATCATTAAGTTTACGATGATCAGGTTTTGTCTTCTTTATATTTGGCCTTGTTTTCTGACGAGACGTCTCTGAGGTGCTCTGGTGAGTGTCGCTCACCTGGGGGGATGTATCCGTGTGTGGGGGGGGTGCTGATGTAGGGAGCTCTGGGGATGACGGGGACCCGTGGAGGTCTGGCAGCGAGGGCCGGGAGGGTCAGCATCGACGCCATCGGTCGCTTTGGCTGCAAACACACACACACACACACACACACACACACACACACACACACACACACACACACACACACACACACACACACACACACACACACACAGAGTTGACGATGTGTTATTTCAGGCTGCAGGAGAACCGCTGCTGTCGGCGTCATCCCGGCCGATCACTCACCGGAGGATTGGGCCGTTTCTTCTTGCTGCTCGTGGATTTGCAGCCGGAGAACAGGCTGTTCAGGGCGGCTAACGCTGCGCTCGCTTTGGCTACTTTCTTATTGGGACCCGTTCCCCGAAAAACCTGCTTGTCCACTTCCACCTGTCACACGACACAAAGACATACGAGCTCAGGAATTTAAATGTGGTTTCAGAAAGGGACCGTTGGAAGTTGTTGTTTGTTATTTAGCAGGATTACACGAAAACTTGCTTCATTCCTCAGAGAATAATTCCTGAATCTCGATGAAAGAACTCGGACATGTTTAGAGAACTAATATCTGAGTGTACGTTGGTTCAGCTTGATTGAATTGAAAGAGACTGAGGTTTGAGCTCGACTGAGACATTCTAGTTATTTCTGTTTCTCAGTAGAAATAATGTCAGTATTATTAATTTTTGAACATTCAGGACATTAGATCCTGGTTTTCAGACAGTTCAGTCGAATTCTGACATTAAAACCTTTGGTTTGTCGACAGAAATGTTTTTACTTGAATGTTGTATGAATAATTGATTCAATAAAACTACTGAACATTTGCTTGTTTAAGCTTTTTACAGCTCAGTTTATTGTAGATAAATTACTTGGACTTTTAGTTTAACAGAAAATGCTGTGTTCACATCATATGGTGAAGATGAGAAAGAGACTTGAGGTGTTAACTTTGTTGTTTGTGAGGATTCAAATGTTGAGGATCTAACCCTAACCCTATTTTCTGATCCGACAGGAAGTCTGTGAGTTCTGAGCGCGTGCGTGTTTTCGTACCTCTATGATGAAGCGCTTGTCGTAGCTGCTGCCGCTCTCTGAGATCAGCTCGTACTTGAGGCCGCGGCGTTTCTCGTTCAGCTCCATCACCGGGTTCTTACCTCCCGCCGTCAGAATCGGACCTGGAGCTCTGGACTGGAGACGGACAGAGAATCAGGCCTGACGTCCTGCTCCACTGAACTAACCACATTATATTATATATGATGAAACTGTTCCCCCCCCCCCCACCACTCTCTAGCGCCACCATGTGTCATCAACACAGGTTTCACAGCACGTAACTAAACATAATGACGTCATCACGAGCGTTAGAGAGGTTTTGACTTTCTGCTGCAAAAAGAGTTGATGTTTTAATTATTATGTTTTTTATTTAAGATCGATTTAAACAGGAAGATGTTGACAACACTTCCAGTGAGGATCTTTTATCAGACAGTTAAATATTTAATAATATTTATAACACTGACTATAACAGGACGACACTTGAAATAAAGAAAAAATCATTATTTATAATTTGTTATCGAGCTCATCGATGTTACTGTGATTAGTGAAGGATCTCATCACTGTTCGTCTGAGCGTCAATCAAAGAGTGAGAGTTAACAATCCCAGTGTTTTCTCTCTGTGTGTGTGTGTGTGTGTGTGTGTGTGTGTGTGTGTGTGTGTGTGTGTGTGTGTGTGTGTGTGTGTGTGTGTGTGTGTGTGTGTTTCCCACCTCCTGTGTGTCTGTGGAGGAGGTGATGGAGGTGGAGCTGGAGCTGCTGGACATCCTGTCGTTCTTGCCTTCGCCATCTGACTTCTCGTCGGCGCTCAGCGAGTCCACGTCTCCGTCGCCGGCGAGAACGAAGCCCAGAGCCTGCAGCGCCTGAAGAGGGACGACACGTCCGAGTGAGTCACACTTTCACATCCATCATCTCTGACTGTCCATGAGCAAGGCATTAAAACCAGCGAGCTGCTGTGAAGTGGACATCAACAACACCACAAAGACTGGCTGTGCCGGACGTGTGAAGAAACGTGTGTGAAAAACAAAACACTCATACATCATTGCTCGAACCATTATTTTCATTATTGATTAATCTTCAGATTTTTTGTTTTGTTTATTATTAGTTATGAATTGTTCGGTCCGAGTTCGCTGGAGCCCAATAGGGACAACTTCAAACATCTGAGCTTTGGAACACCGGATATTCAGTTTACTGTGAATCCTAAAAACTGGGGAAAGTGTTCTTTTTAATTTAATTTAATAAAATCATGACTCATAAAATCCACTCAAACAAGAGTTTACAGCCTCTTTTCTGCAGCCGCTGTGTGAAACTGTGAATGTTCGTGCATCATCTTCGTTTGCTGCGATGCCAACGTTTGTTTTTCAGCAGTGAAACACTTCAAACTGTAAATACCTTGAGGGCGACTTGGAGCTTGGCGGTTCTCTTGGAGTTCCCCGTGGCCTGGTAGGTGGTTCCCTGGATCTCCACGGACATGGTGAAGACCGGAGCGTGGACCGGGCCGGACTGGGACAGCAGGCGGTACTGGAGACCCGGGTGGATCTGGTTCAGACGCATCAGGGCGTTCATGGGGTGGTTCGGATCAGTCATCCTCCAGTCCAGGACTAAAGGAGGAGAGACATCAGTGTGAATACTGAACCTCTAATAACAGACATTATGGTTTTCAGGTCGTCCCTCCAGTCAACCAGATAACTGAAGAACACCTTGAGGGAGTTTCTTTGGATTTGGTACAAACACTGACTTTGACTGAACAATAAACTATTAGTATTTGAAGGTTGAAGGTCAAAAGGTCAACGCCACTGTGAACTTATCTTATCTTAAGAAAACCTCGAGAGAATCATTTCAAATTTGGCAAAGGAGTTTCACGTGAACCCAGAAGCATGTCAACAGAATTGTGTCTTTTCACACATGAACGACACAGACGAGTTCAAACATCAGGCTCTTAAGCAGCTAAATGGAAAACGTGTGTGTTTTAAACCTGACACATGTTCCCTGAGCTCCGTGCACAGACTTCACTCATGAGTCCAGGGGCAGGAAGTGTCAGCAGCCGTTTGATTGGCTCTGTCACTGTTAATAAGCAGCTGAGGGGACGGAGCCGACAGCGACCTCACACTCGGCGTCTGAGACACTTCACACCTACACACTGACGAGAGCTGAGGAGCTGAGGAGCTCTCCGCTGCCCCGGAGCCTCTGAGCACTATTATCTCACAGATGAGTTGGAAATGACACCGTGACACTCGGTGACATCGATTACAACAGAAGCTCGGACCGTCTCCATAACGACTGATTCTCGTTCTTTACAGCTGCAGCTTTGTCAACTGAGCTTTGAAGCTGCAGAAGATTTGTTCATGTTCCTGAGTCTGAAAAACACTTTGGAATAACAAACAGACTAAATGAATTCAGACCAGAGACCTCGTTTCTCCTCCAAGGCCAAACAATCCTTAATGTGTCGGAGATTTTACTTCTCTGTCTGAGAATCTGTTTGTAATGTGAAAGAAGTGATGTAAAAAATCCTGGTTCAGGTTTCGTGAGAGCTCAAGAGTATTTAGTTTCAGAAACAGGATGAAAAGATATTTGAACTCTTTCACATCCTTTTAAAAACCTGATGAAACGCTGAAATAATTATTAACGTATTCAAAACAGCCACAGATTTCCTGCTCGCAGCGCAGGTGTCACTTTCACATCGAGAAACACGAAGCAGCTGAGGAGACGCTGAGGGAGACGAATGTGACGGTGCTGATGGACAGGTGCTGGGAGGAGGAGCGGGGGAGGAGGTGTCAACACGCCGGGGATGCATATGTGTGTGCGTGGTGTGTGTACATGTGAGCGTTTGTGCGGCGGGAGGCAGTGAGATAATTGCGTGGCAGTATTAATCCCTCTCCATCTCGGCCTCCCGTCACCTCCTTTGAACGAGAGGCAGATGAGAGTCGTCCCGGTGAGAGTCGATTTAATTACTGTGACACCGACAGACACCAGGGGGGGGGGGGGGCGCTGCAGCCATCAGTGGAGGGACAGTTGGGTTCAAACCTGTGTCCACTCAAATCAGACTCTGGTTCATTTGGGACCAAAGCGATGCAGACCAATGAGAAGCTGTAGAGGAAGTGGTCTGGGTCTGATGCGACCTCGACCCAGTCTGCAGCTGCTGGGACGGCTTTGATTCAAAGGGTCGCGGAATGAACCTTTTCTGAGCTGAACACAGGAGCAGACTGATTCCTGATGAACCTCCTCTGCTGCTCCTCTTCCCTTCAATCTGACAACTTCACTCAATTTTCTGCCTCGAGGAAACATTTCACTTTAAAAAGGCTCCTGAAAGCATTTTAACTTTGAAACCCGTTTCATGCAGTTGGTTTCCCAGTGATCGACGGAGCTGGTGACACAGGACACTTCACTGGTTTCTTGATGGGATCTCATGAAGACGTCCGACCACGAGCGGGTCGTCTCTTCTTTAACCTGACGGGTCGTTTAGATTCTGCTCCAATCAGCGCGTCAAAGAAACGCTCTGCCTCACTGCTCTCGTCTTTCAGCTCCACCGACTCCGCCTCTTACACAAACCCTGAGAGAGAGCGCCACGGCCAGAGTCGACTGTCCAGCGCGCAGAGTTATGTCGTTGAATATCGTCCAGAAAAGTGTTTTTGCGGAACATGATGATGTCACAGCGAGGTTTGACCTTTGTAGGGATTTTACCGCGGAGAGCAGCACGCTGAGCGCTCACTCTGCCGCTACTTCTGAGGACCAAAATGTCAACTTGAAGAAGCTCATTTGACTGAATGGTCTTGAATCAGTAGAGATCAAACCTCTTGATTCAACCGAGCTTTAGGAGCTGAGATTACAAAGCAGGTTGATAAAAAAGACATTTGTGTCAGTTACAGGTTTCTAGCCGACAACGAAACCACTTTTAAATCCACTGGATCTGGATTCTAACTTGGATCTGCTCCAAATTACACTCGTAGATATCAGATCCCTCAATATCTACTAATTCCAGAAATCTCTGTCTGTGTGTATGTGGCTCACATATCTCGAGAACCGTTCATCTGATCAGCTTCATACTTGTCATGTGTGTTGTTGAGGGCCTAAGGAAGTGCAGAGTCGAATTTGGTGTAATTTGGACACGTGAGCAAACAGACGGACACTGCCAAAACATAATGGGTTTTCTCTTGGCCCATGTTCCAACCCCCGACCAAGTTTTATGGAAATCTGTTCAGTAGTTTTTGCGTAATCCTGCTGACAAACAGATAAACAAACCAACGGATGGGGGGCACTTCCCTCCTCTCGCCCTCAACACAGCAGATGTCATTATCTGTTTTCTGAAGGTTTCTAAGGTGACGGCAGGAGGATTGAGATCGACGAGTGAAATCACCTTTCATCCTTTTGATGAGGTCTCTGTCATCCGACCCGACGTCCTCCCGGAGCCTCTTCTGACAACCGCCTGCGGAGCCCAAACACACGGAGCGATCAGAGGTGACATCAGACATCACACAACACGCACAGACCGCGAGAGAGGACACACAACGACACACATCCTCATTACCACTGTTACTGCAGGTCACACAACACGGGAGTGAAGAGGAGAAGAACGGAGGGATACAAACAAACGAAACGCACATAGTGGACACACAAAATGATGAAAACACAAACACACACCTTCAAACAGTCTTGGTGAGGGTTTGCTCGCAGGGAGAGGATCCATATTCAAGACCTTGTAAAGCTGTCCGAAGGCGAGGAGGCGTAACGCATGCTGTAACACACACACACACACACACACACACACACACACACACACACACACACACACACACACACACACACACACACACACACACACACACACACACACACACACACACACACACACAGACAGAATAAGGGCACATCACTGGATTGGTAAAGCAACAGAACCCTGAGAGCAGAGAAATAAACGGGCTGCTTCGATACCATTTATTCTCCGATCAATACGCCTTAATTATCCTGGAGGCTCGTGTGAGTGGCCCCATGTTTGTGTAAACCTTCGTATTCTGTCGGGACAAACTTTGTGCATTATAGAGGGGGGTGGGGGAGGGTGGGGGGGGAGTAAACACTGGGCACAGATGAAGGAGGGAGAGGGAAAAAAGAAAGAAAAATATTCCCAGCTTTCCATTTCAGGCACGTTTCCTCTGACTCCAGAGAGCGAAGCAGGAGGCAGAGACGGAGAGGGAGAGGGAGGAAGAGATGGATTTGAGGATGTCTTCATATTTCTCAGCGCTGAGCCCACATCTTCCGCCCGGGGGGGGGGGGGGGGGACTTTGTTGTGCAGCAGCAGCAGCAGTTGCGGTGGTGGTGGCGTTGTTGTGGGTGTGAGCGAGGGAAAGTGTTCCCACGCTTATTATGTGGCTAATTAGGCTGCTAGTTCATCAAGCCTCTGCAGCACCGAGGGGCTGCTTATCCACGGTCAGCGTCCGGCCGCTCAGCTATTTATAGAGCAGCCGTGAGCTTTGAATACCCCCCCCCCCCCCCCCCCCTTCAATCAGTGTAAAGGAAACGTTACTCATCAGAATTCCAGGAAGAAATGCTGACTTTGGTGCCGTGGGGGGTGTGGAAGTGCCCCCTGGTGAGATGTTTCAAGCTCTCCCATGTCGCACGGCGGAGTTTCTCTTTCTGGGCCTGACTAATGATCAGGGATCAGTGAGCTCCTGGTGTTTTAAGGCGGGAGAACAGGAAGGGGACTTTTTATGATGCTCTGGGGTGGAGATGTGAAGACGACGTCCAGAAGGCAGCTGTTGAAATGAAAGACTTCCCGTCGTGTAAGTAAAAAAGGTAAAAACAGTCAGAACACATCTTTCTCAGAGAAAATACTGAGAAACTAAAAACTTGAGTTTTCACAAATCGTTGTTAAAACTCGGGGGGGGGGGGGGGGGGGGGGGGGGCCCACAGGTGACAGACAGGGGTCAGTTGATGCAACGCTCCAGGAAGCTCAGACCCTCGGAGTCGTCGGGATAACGTGGACATGAAAACACCATCTCCCTAAACAGCTACTGTCAAAGTGCCTTTGAGCAAAGCATTAAACCTGCAGCTGCCCCACTGAGGAAATAATAGGGTTACAAATAATAATCACTCGATGCAGATCTGTTCTGATGTAGAATCACGGTACAATGTCAGAGCCCCTGCTGATAGAAGCGCTCACAGAATAATAAACCGTTCAAAGCGAAAGAAGTCTGTGATTTTCTCCGCAGCAGAGGTGCCTGATGGGTAAAGTGAGCTGCTCTGCGGACGGACTGACCTGTGCGCTGTCTGTGATGGCGTCCGCCTGCTGGGCGCTGAGGTCAGACAGGACGTCAGTAGGTCCCCGTTCACAGGGGTCATGAACTCCTGGACCTCCTGTGGAGAAAAACCACATCAGTGTTTCCACAGCGAGGTTCTGACCCCCGAACAGCAACATACACCTCGGACCTCCTCTCTTCTCCCAACACAGCAACCTGCCGTTTCTCCGCTGAGGGGAAACCCCTCAAGTCAATTTTAAAAATCCAGTCACATCATCTGAACGACTCGCTGCTCTGCACTGATGCACAACGGCGGAGGCGGCGGCTTAACGTTTTCCCACATCAGGGATTAGACAACGACAGAGGAAACATAAATCTGAGGACGTCTTTCTATTTATTAGATAAATACGAATTCTTCTACATGGACGCCTGTCGGATCAAATCTGTCTGCGGCATCTCAGGAGATAAATGTTTTTACATTATACAGAATCGTCTGTGTTCCGTCACTGCAACGACTGTTTATGAATAAAAGTAAAGATCAACGGGAACATCGCTCGTGTTCCTGAGGCCTGAGGACCAATCACACGGCATCACTGGTCACACACTTTGCCGTGCAGGTGAATAACACACGGTGTGAAACCAGGTTATAACCACACACCAGCGTAACTTTACACTTCTTAATTATCTTCATAATCTTTATCAGCTTACTTGTTTCAGTTTTCTTTAATTGTTTCGGTGGTGAAGTTGGAACATGGAGCAGAGTTGTCTGAAGAAGTTGCTGCTTTCCTTACAGTGAACACCTAATCCAGGTTTGGAACGATCTCATTCACTGTTTCCAAAAATTAACTCTGGAAAATGTCCAAACTCGATGGAAATCCACACAAGGTTCCCGTTGTGTTCACACTGAATCCCTTTTGAAACCTGTTTTAAACTGTTGATCCACTGATCGATCAAAACCATCAGATAAAGATTCCAAATATGTAATGAAATCAAAAGACGACACTCTGATCCAATAACACTTCTTTCTTTGATCAAAAGAGAAGAGGCGACGTTCTTCCAACGTCCTTGATGATTTTAATTTCACTTTCAAACCTTTTTAATTTCCTTTTGTCGCTGCCTGATATGAAAGTCATTCTCTAAGGCCGACTCCTGCCACTGATGATGACACACACATATATTAATTTCTGGCAGAATTACTTTCATCCTCTACAAGATTAAAAGTGTATTGAGCAGAGGGCGGAGCATCAGCTGCGTCTGTGAAAAACCTCGATTCACAATCACATAAAAACTGCTGGAATCATAAGTCCTGTTTCTACATCTCCTGCCAAGATAAAAACAATCTTTATATTCGTCTTTTATTGCTTGTTGAGCCTTTTTTACCTCTTGAGAGCTCGTTAATACATTTCTCTGGCGGCTTTTATCAAACCTTTAACACCGCCCGACAGTCGAGGTCAGAGTTCAGCTCCCCCGCTGGAAGTGGCCCCGAGTGAAACTGTGCCTCGTTTCCCTGAGTCGTCTGAAACATTGTCAGAATTTCTGTGAGTCGTCTGAAGGAGAACTGCTCCCGTGTCTTTGTCTCGTCGACTCAGACAGAGACAGTGGACTCTGTCCCCTCAGACTCATTCATAAAATCACCACTAACCATGTTTCTCCTCCTTCTGTCTTTCTTCAAAGAGCAATCAAAAATGTGCTTAACTTAAAAATGGTCTTCCTTTAAAACTCGTATTCACCTCAAGTCTTCCTATAGGTTCAGCTACTAATTCACCATTTGCACCAGTTTCCACCCTTTGATGGGAAGTAAAGGTTCAGGACCTCTAACCCCAGGGCTGGACACTTTGAGCAGAGATGTGTGGAGGCTGACGTGAAGGATCACAGACCTGGCAGGAGGATCCCTGAGGCGACGCACTCCATGACGCGACGCAGGGCCTCACCGGGACCCAGCGGCCGATTGCA
Source organism: Hippoglossus hippoglossus (assembly GCF_009819705.1). Lineage (NCBI taxonomy): Eukaryota > Metazoa > Chordata > Actinopteri > Pleuronectiformes > Pleuronectidae > Hippoglossus > Hippoglossus hippoglossus. Next base: position 3,139,759 of record NC_047159.1, on the reverse strand, counting down.
GGTGGCTATGGCCTTTTCACAGATCAGCTCCAGAGGCTGCGGAGGACACACAGCGAGAAGACACTGGACACAGCACAAACTAAAATCAGCTGCAGTCAGGACCGTCGACTGAAGGAAGAGGGAGGACAGGACAGTGTGAAACTATTGTGATTCTATGGACGTCACTTACCCATCCTTTGAGGGGCTGCCACGCTGGCAGTGTGTTGCACATGTCTCTGAGGATCCTCAAGATGATGACGCAGGACTTGAGGTCTGTGACACGGGCCTGGGGGGGTACACACACACACACACACACACACACACACACACACAGACACACACAAGTTACTGAGCAGCATTTTCACATGACAGCAGTCTGGTGTTTCCAGATCTCCAGCACCTGACGATGCATTTTCACGATCCCCGAACTGTCAATATGATTGAAAAACTGGACTCGGCGGTCGAACGCCTCGGCCAATCGGTGAAGTTGTAGAAAATCAAGTCACAATCTCCTGTCTCCAGTTTGTCTCTTCGTTAACAGCATAACACAAAAAAAAATGGATTGATTATGGAGCAGAACCAGGAATTTCTTTATCCTAGAATGGTCCTTTTATATTTAAATACTTCATATCTACATCGGGAGCAGGTTCTCTCTCTACGGAGTTTGGTCACGTACAAGTAAAAGGTTCAGTCAGAAAACCAATTAGTGTTAATATTTGTTTTTCTCAGCTTTTGTTTTTCTCAGCTTTTGTTTTTCTCAGCTTTTGTTCACAAATTTATTCAACATCACTTCTGTCAATGTTCAAAAAGAGAGAAGAGCATTAAATTGGAAATTAGAAGAAGCAGTGATTGAAAGACCAAAGAAAAGAGGAAACAGGAGACGACGATGATGATGATGATGGTGACATTGACGAAGATCACAGACACTTCTCTTAACTCAGGACTGATTATGAGATGAAATGAAGTATGGGGCTGAACTCAGGAGCTAATTGTTTCTTCAGTTATTATTCCCATCCTTGGTGCAGGTCGGATTAGTCTGAATATAAAATGAATCCTCACCTTCACTCTGCAGTGCAGCTCTTCACTCTGACACTACATTTAGCATTTGGCTCTCCTGCCCTGAGGGGAGCTGCTCACTGCCTCACCTGACCTTCACCACCCCCCCCACGTCCTCCCTCAGCAGCTGAACAACCCACTTCATGCAGGACGGCAGTTTGACACCCGATGTGGTGAAGTGTCCGTCAGAGTTAAATCGCTGTGTCAGCTTCTTCCTCTACAGTTTCCACGCTGTTCTAGAAACACTCATGTTAAACACTGTCTTGTCTATGTAACAGGATTCCCAAGGATCTGCAGATTATGTCCGTGGGATTGATGCCAGACGATATGATTCAAACGAAGGGCAACACTCGTTCTAACATCTTCATACTTTGCACGTCAAAAGATGGAGATGGTTGAAATGTGACTTCAGAGCAGAGTGGAGGAAATACACTCATCTATACAGAAGGTGAAGGAATAAAGCACGAGAAACATTGAGCTGCTGTGATCTAACTTCCTTCTACACTAACTGGGTGCGGCATGTGGCTCAGGGGGTAGAGCGGGTCCACCTCCAACCAGAAGGTCTGTGGCTCCATCCCAGTCTGCTTAGCTCACCTGGAACCATTTGGCATGTCGGAGCAAAGCCAGCGCTGCCCGGCACTTGTGCCTGTCCAGGACATCGTCTTCGTCCTCTTCCTCCTCGTCCTTGTGGACGTCTCGATCGCCCTTCTCTGGAGAGAGGGGACAGGGTGAGACAGGACAGAGTGAGCGTGACCTCGCTGACCTCACACGCACACACACACGCACACACACACACACAGGCAGCAGGGTTGAACAACTAATTATTAGGCAAATCCACTGATCTGACCGAATGAGCTACGAGGGGGGGGGGGGGCGGGGGGGGGGGGATTTGAGAAACCGGAGCAGACGTGAGCACATGCGTCTCGCCGCCTCGCTGGAGTCTCACTCGTGATGCAGATCAGTGGCTGGAGATTAGTCTGTTATCAATCACAGCGCAGGAGGAAAAATGAGAGCATGGCGAGGACTCGGGTCAAAGGTCAGATTTATAACACGTCCATTGATTCATCAGCTCAGGAATGTCTGAGTGCAGCGATTCAAAGATTTAAAGTTTGCTCTGCAGGTTTTGTTAGGGTGGGGGGGGGGGGGCATGCTAGTATTTTCCCTCTTGCGGGGCCGATCAGATGTTTATGTTTGACTGAAACAGTCGCTCCACAACCGGGTTCCTGTGGGCAGCACGCCTGCCATGACTGGAGGCGGAGCCATGGGAGAATGACAGCAGAAGAAGAGTGACAGCAGATGACAACAACAACAACAACAACATAAACATCTGAGAGTGAGAACGCCACCCTGGAAAGAAAGTGAAGGCTGTTTGTTCTCGGGAGCAGCTAAAGGTGGGTGGGTGGGTGGGCCCCACTGTGGGACAGTCAAGCAGACGAACAGAGGCGGGGGGGGGGGGGGGGGGGGACAGACTGCAGACCACACTGCAGAGCTCAGCACGAACCGCTCGCAGGTTATCAATGATCTCCTCCAGGGAACAGAACACACAGACTCCTGTGCAACTCGAAACCTTATCTCTAGTCTTCAGCTTCTTGCCAAGCTGCAAATATTAGATCCTGACAAATGTCCCATCGTAGTGGAATCGCTGCCATTATGGTTCAAAGATCGCCTCCGATGAGTGATGGCCAGCAGAGATTTAAACCCTGGCTCTTTTTCTACTGCGCTGACAGTAATGCTGACACGGAGCTTTAAAAAAAGGATTCCAAAACCCAATTCGTTGGTGTGCGTGCGACACGTCAGCAGCCGTGTGAGCGATGCGTGTGGCTCGGCAGTCTGTTGCCGTGGAGACCCGGGTGAAAGCCGAACAGGATGAAGAGGTGGAAGACGACGAAGGAGCTGATGAGAGACCTCCAGGGAACGAGGGCCTTCGTGCTCTGCCGCTGGGACTTCTGGGTAATGTACTGTACTGAGAGGAACTCTGCAGGTAGTGGGATGGTTTGTCATGAGTGTGTGTGGGAACTTCTTCGTATTTTGGGGCGGGGGGGGTTAAGGTTTTGTTTGCTCGCTGCACCTGGAGACCGAAATAACAAATCAAATTGGGAATTGAAGTGAAACTTGACCATTTAACAACGTTTCTGTCCTAAAAATAGTTTGTGGGGAGAAACTGAAACATGTAGAAGTGGTCCTGTTTATATAAAGATGGACGACATGACTGAAGCCAACGCATCTCCATCGCCCCCTGCTGGCTGGCTGCAGTATAGGTCATCGATGCAAGATGGCAGCGTTCATATGGTTTGGCTTCACTTCTGGGGAGCGGGAGGAAGTGGAGACATGTCGTCCGTTTATATTTCGAAAATTAAATTCAGAATTTCTAAGTGTCTCGTTAACTATATTGTGTATTTAACCGACATTATACTTGATTGTGTCAGGTATAATTAAAAGCTCATTTTATTCTGTAATCATTGGGTGGAGGCTGTAATGTGTAAAGAGACTTAACAATAACATTTACATCATCACACTTCATATTACTGCTTTTATTCTAAAACTGACAAATAGAAAATTTGAGAAATTATAACATAACTAGAGTTTGACTGATGTATCCGTAACTTTTACTTTACAAAATGAACAATAAAGAAATTATGTTTGTTTTATGAATAAATTGTTAAATTACTTTTTTATATATGAATGATATATTGGCTTTGGCCTCAAAAATCCACTTCAGTCTGGTTTAAAACATAAAAGGTCGAATGATGCTGCCGGTCAAAACTAATTCAACACAAAGTCTTTGTATTAATGTAAATGTCAATTTCTCTGTTACATTAATTAACAGATTAATTATTTTAGCACTGATTAACTTGACATTTTCTTTCTGACAATCACATCCCATCTCGTAACTGATTCGTCCCCACGCTTTGACATTTGGTTTCCATTTCCTCATTAGCTTCCACTTAGTGCTGATTTTCCTTAATTTAAAACACGTGCTAAATAAATCAGATCTAATTTATCGGAGGCTGTGATTGGACAGCTGCTCCGCCGTTAAACACTGGGGCCAAAGTCAAGACTCCACAGAAATAAAAGTCTTAAAGAGCGGAGTAAAAAAAAAGGATATGAATAATAAATAACCCTCCAGGTGTTTAGATCTCTTCCCCTCTCGTGTCTCCAGAGGCAGAACACGAAGGAGACTCAGCTCACGACCACAAACAGGACGATGCATTCTCCTCCACATCGTCAGCTTCGGGGGAATTTGGATTAGTGACCAGTACATCGGGTAAATTCAATTAACACCACTTTTATAACATGAAATTATGGGATGTCATTTCTGAGCCAATAAAAATTGATGGGCCGAGAGGGGCCCGCCCCAGTGATTACAGCAGAGAGGCACAGATCTGGACCGGGGCTGCTGGGTAATGTAGTCATTTTGTCCTTTCGGTCTGTGTGCTTGGTAATAGACATGGACCAGAATTTCATGGCGACCCAGAGAGAAGTCCAGTCGACGGGGGGGGGTCTGAGGCAGAGAGTGAGTGGGTTGGTTTGATTTGCTTGTCGGGGAAGCCCCTTGTACCCAGGGTTTCCTGCTGCTGGGTGGGGAGGGGGGGCGCCTCGTCGGCAGCGGGGTCGCAGAGAGGCGTCCATCCACAGGGAGTCGAACCTGCGGAGCTACGGCAACAAAACCAACAGTCAGTGAGCAGAGGCGAGAGACACGGCGACAACCAGCGGTCATCTGCGAGCCGCACAGGGCCAGTTAGACCAGTTCATCCTCAACAGGTTCCTTAAAGAGCCACAACAAACTGGGTTATTAATCCAGTGCCCCAATAACTTCATGAATCATCTAGATTGCCCCCTGGTGGCTGGCTGCAGTACAGGTCATAAACCCCACCTCCTCCATGTTAGTGGATGGCTCAAGGACCTTGAAACAGCGGGATTGATTTCCCACCGGGGAGCAGCGTGAAGCCAACGAGCGCCGAGTCTGCAGCTAAATGAAAACTAAGGCTCCACTTAGAGAATCTCTGACTCATAATTCAAATCTTCGACTTTCAGGGCGAGTTCCTGCTCACTGAATATTTACACTTTTCTTTTCTAGTGATAAAGAGCGAGAAGAAATGAAAGATCGAATATGAGATTCATTAAATCGGATCTAGGCTGTTTTTACCAATTTGAAAACAGGTTTAAAATGTCCCCTTGACCTTCTAGCTTTTAGTCTAAAGCTTCATCCTGAAACTCACCTTTTTTAATATTTTTAATAATTCAAACGTAAGAATCTCATCAGGACGTCAGGTTTATTCTCGTTGATGTGATTTCACAGTAAAACAAACCTGGAGTGTGACTCTGTGCTTGCTTGTGCTGACAGGATGTTGAACCAGAGGGGAAATGCTTGTCAGCCTCTCTCCTGCCTGAGAGAAGAATCCATTTTTCTACCTATTGTGCTTGACTCAATCTTTCCTGCTGGGAGCGGGAAGCACAACGAGACTCGCCGTTTCATAATGGCAGCTTCACTTCTGACTCGCCTTCCGTTCTTTTTCCATTTCATTCCCATTTGTGGGAGAAAACCTGACGCGGCACTGATGCCAAACATCAGCTCTTGACCTGCAGACGCCCGACAGAGCCCAGAGTTAAGTTTCTCATCAATTTGTGGCCGTTTTTCACAGGAACTGTTCACAAGAGATGAACTGTCTTGTTGGTGTGAAGCATCATTTAACTCGAACAACCACCTCCTCCTCCACCTCCTCCTCCTCCTCCTCCTCCAGGGATTAGTTTCCTTCACCAAATCTACTTCTGGCCCAAAACGATGTCGACTTTCAAAAACGACGTTTTTAAAAACAAACAACTTCTCTAATCTGATTCTAAATCACAATCGATGAATCTCATGATACAAGAGACCAATCCCACCCCAACACATCCCCTATAGAAATCCCTGCAGATCCATATCATCCCTCCTCCTTTTTCCCCTCGTTCTCCTCTCAGCTTTCAACCTCTCCATGTATCATCCTCCCCCAATTTCCCCCAGTGTGTCTCCTGTTTCTAGCTCAGGTTTCACAGCACCTTTATACCTCTATATATTCCTGTAAGTCCCTCCCCCTCTTTCTGCCTCTTTTCCAATCTCTCAGCCCTCGGATGTCCTATAAAGGTCAAAACAAGAGCTTCCTCTCCCACCGAGCGATGGGGGGGTAAAGGGGTGAGAGGAGGAGTCAGTACCTTCGTCAGTGCTGCTGTGCCGCTCGTCCCTCATGGCTAACGAGGAGAGGGTGATCTTCAGCGTGAGTTGAGGGTTTTTGGAGCTGCAGACCCGGATAGCTGCCTCGGGGACACACGACCGCACCTCGTATTTGTCCTCCGTCATCGTCTGAAAGGCAGAGCTGCACCATTAATTAAAAATCGAACACTGACTCTTGTTGCTTGTTTGGAAAACTGTTCAGGACAAAATGCAGAACAAGAAGTCTAATTAAATTGTTTTATTAACACTAAGCAAATCAGTTCTCTGAGCACAGGTTCACCTTCAGCAAATGTATTTCAATAACCTGTAACCATGTATTTCACTCTGAGCTGAGTAAAGTAAAACATGGAGAGAGGGAAATTAAATGCACAATTACTTCCTGATCAAGATCAGTGTTATATATTAATCATTTAATTCATATATTCCTCATCTCTTATTGTCAAAGAAAATAAATGAGCAAACTATTAAACACTTATTGAGCCCTGCAGGTAAATCGGCTTAAAGAAAAAACTCTTGTGCAACCACAGAAGATGACTTGACCATAAATGAATATCCTGCAAAATGCTTTAGATACAAGTACGTAGGAATTAAACCAGGGTCACAACTTGGTAAAACTCTTTTCATACAGAGTTAAAGTTTAACTCTCTCCTGTCAAATAACGGCTTAAGACACAAAACCCCTGAAATGCATGTATATTGTGCAGTGACCTGTATATGTTCTAACTCCTCGTAGCAGTGATAACAATATAAGGGAAAAAGAAAGACGAGTACATGACGTGTTGTTGACTCTTATTTGAGAACTCACAGTATAAAATAATGATATTTTGTTGCTTAAGGAGAAAAACAAGGAGAAACATCCCGGTTGTTCCTCCTCATTCCATCCGCCCCGGTCGTCATCCAGCCAATTCCCAGCACGTCAAACCATCTGGTTTTTCCTGGAGATCCGAGTTACCGTCACTGGCGTGTTTTCAAGAGCCTTCTCTCTATCTCGTCTCTGCGAGAAGTGACCCCATCCATCCCCCCCCCCCCCCGCTGCCTGTCAATCTCTGCCGGTTTGGTCCAGGAAATGAGAGGCTTTGTCAAATGGCTTCTTCCCCTTGATGATGCAGCACGCACGGCCTCAATGGCAGGTAATTAACTGAGGTGTGTGTGTGTGTGTGTGTGTGTGTGTGTGTGTGTGTGTGTGTGTGTGGTGTGTGGTGTGTGTGTGTGTGGGGGGGGCAGCTTGTTAGCTGGCAGATGCTAGAAGGGGTGGGAACCATTTGAAGGGGCGGAGATATTATATTGTTTGTGCAGCTCCACAGCTGAGATGTTAAAGGAGACAAATCCTGCTCATATTCAGGTTGATAATTTTCTCAAGTGTTATTATATGCTGAGGTGCATCATATCCAATTGGAATAACAGGTCCGGTCTATAAAGAAGCGACCCCGGGTCCATGTGGTCAGCGGTTGGGGTCTGAAGATTATATTCTGCAGTCTGTGCTTTTAACATCCCACTAAAACAGAGTGACAGAGATAAATCAGGAGGTTTCTCTGTAACACACGACATTTACTTTCCATTTAATCTCCTCCTCTCTTCTCTGCTCCCCAAAATAATCCTTCCATCAGGTTTGAGAATGAAAAACATTTTCCCCCAAATGAATAATTTATTTCGCCCCCAAAACGTCTCTGGAATATTCTTAGGACAGAAAGAGTTTCTCCACATTCAAGCACAAACATTTTCACTGAAGTGTTATTTTAAGATTGGTTGAAATGTCAATAACACAAAAGTATCTGCGATTGTTTTGTCGGGGAGAAAATCGGAGGCATCCCTGGTGTTTTTTGTTTTCATTTGATCAATAAAGCAACTTTTTGAAGATGTGAACTTTGAGTCCTCAGCCAGTGTTGAGGAGTAAACGCTGGTTCTCATTAACGGCTGCCGACCGACCGAGGAAAGACACATTTAATCCCTAAAGTTCACACCTTGTGATCCGGGGGTGGCTCATTATTTAAATTTGACTTGGTTAGTGAGTATTTTTGTGCCTAATGTTTTGTGCCTAGTATTTCTTTCTGCGTCGTCCCATTCTGCCTCGGCTCACTTTATGCAAACAGAGCTTAGTTAGGAAAACCCTTCCATGCTGTGAGATTTTTAATAAGACACAGTTCCTGATTTAAACGACGAAGTGACTGCAGAGATGTTGGTTTAGTGGCACAAGACTCCCGATCCAAGGGATTTTATATTTCCACAGTGTGAAGCCGCTGGAATGAACATTTTGTCCTGTAAGATTCTTCATCGTGAAATATGAAAGAAAAACCTCAGCTACAGGAGCGTTGATCAGAAAAAACTATCCAGACAAATATTGAGGATGAAATGAGACTGTATTGTGCTGATGTGCAACATTTCTTAATTTCTTTATTTTAAATTGATTGACAGTTTTTATAATTTGGCTGTGTATCATCTTAGGTGGCTCAGGAAGCCGGGGATCATGGGTAACATCCAGCGTTCAGTTCAGTACACGGTCAGAGCGCCACTCAACACATCGATAAGACTTTCTCGAAGGAACTATTGAGAATCGGTGCTGGAGGTGTGTGGAGCTCAGTACCTGGATCTGCAGGGGGAGGTTGGCACTGACGGTGTACAGCAGCAGCTTCGTGGGTTTCTCTCGGCACATCAGCACCAGCTCCAGGTCCAGGTCTCCTTTGATCAGCAGGCCCTTCGCCACCAGGCCGACACGCGTCACCCCGCACAGCACTGACGTGGCCTTCAGCCTGAGGACAGACGGAGGACAGACGGATGACAGACAGATGACAGACGGATGACAGACGGCGTCACATTCTCGCACAGTCATGAAGATGTTTTACAGGTGATTAGACACAAATAGACTCTGCAGCCAGAGAAGAGTTTCTCCTCCACTACTAACCAGTTAATAACTTTAACAATAGATTGTCAACCATCTGACCTAGAGAGAGAGAGAGAGAGAGAGAGAGAGAGAGAGAGAGAGAGAGAGAGAGAGAGGATGTAGTTTCCCCATAAAGAGCTGATTCACCTAGAAAACAACCAACTGACAACAAGCCCTTAAATCTGGTTCTTCAACAGAACTACACTTTGAGGAACTTTGTAACGGAGACACTGGTCCTAGATGAAGTCAGACATTTCCACCTGAACAGTTTCCCCTCAGCCCGACACAAGACGCCATGAAAAACTAATATCATCTGATGGAAGCGGCCGGACTCCAGGATCTATCCGTGCGCTTAGTTTTTGTTTGTGTAGGTGTTGAGATTATCTGTCTTCAGGCCACTTCAATGGAAGTGAGCGTTATTTCATTTGTGGGTCACGCTTCCACTGGATGGAGACGTGGCTGCGGATTTTATTCTTCTCAATGCTTTAAACATCACAAGCTAAATTTCATTTGGACGGAGGCAGAAATCTCAGAAACGCATTAAAAATGGTTTCATAAAACTATCTGCATGGATAAATACATCCAGAGGTGAATGGAGGTCCTGATAAACTGTCAAATGGTCGCAATCTGTTATTTACACCAGGGTTTTCCAAGAGTCACAAGACCTCCGTCTTACCTGGAGGTGGTTGAAGCGCACAAAGGATATTAATTTCAATCATAAAAAATCACCTCTGTCCACATGTTTGAGCTCAGGGGTCATGTGAGGACAAAGACAATTATATATTTGTATTAACAGGGTTCCTGCTATTTTCAACCAGCAATATATGAATTTAGTTTCAGACCAATGTCAAGGATATGAAGGAATATCTGAGTCCCAGTGGCTGAGAAGAGAATAACCTTGGAAAAACCAGGTTATCTCTCAACCAACAGATAATAGGTTTTTAAAGTCTCTATCACAGACAAGCTGAGAAGCCGAGATAAATTCTGACCGAGGTGTTTGCAGACGATCAGTTATCGGTTCCACGTGGGTCTTGTTTGTAGTTTAAATATAATAATAAATAATAATAGTTCCATGGACCATTTTTGTAATTGGGTTCGAACCAGTCCTGCAACACCACCTCCTGTTATTCACAGTTTGGTCAGATTAAGAACTATCTACACCACATTATTACATGATGACATTTTATTTAGATGGTTTCGATTTTTTCCCAATTACTTTTGAAATTACATTTCATTTTACAACCCGACGGATTCTCCTCCAACAAGAGGGAAACGTATTCCGGATGGGAAATGATTCAGCTGCTTCTCTCTGAGACACGTTAATACAGAGCCTCTGTTTAAATCATCCAATCATCACGCGTCCCCTTCCTGATGAAGACTACCTGCATAACACCGTTTTATGAAGGGAAGCCATTGGCTGTGCCGAGGAAGAAGCTGAAGAACAGAAACAAACATGAACGAGTCGATAATTCACTTTGTCGGACTGAAACACGCCCACAGCGGCCCGACGTAAAACTGAACGGTTATAAAAGACGGTCTGGGGACGTTCTGGGGGCAGTTTGACCAGGGTCAGTGCGTTTAATCACACACACACACACACACACACACACACACACACACACACACACACACACACACACACACACACACACACACACACACACACACACACACACAGGAACATACTTCGACTCTGCAGCATCGTCCTCCACTCCGTCGTCCGCTGCCTCGTTTTCAGTGGACGTCTTCCCTGAGGATTTGCTGAGGCCGTCCATCCAATCTGACACTTTCTTGAGGGCTCCCTCCACGGTGGACACCAGCGTCTGCACGGCCTCCAGTTCCTCGGGCGCCGGATAGATGCTGGCGTGCTTGGCCATGACATGGCGGTCGTCATGTGCGAACGATCGGAACGACCTCTGGGTTCAGAAGAGGGGGAGAGAGAGAGAGGCATTATGTTTTTTTAATTTCAGGCCCGTTGTCATTCCAGATGATGCTCATGTGTCCAGCATGAATCACACAGAGGGCAGGTGGAGACTGGAGCTCAAGGACGTTCAGAGAGGAAACACCAGCGTGGACTTCAATCGGCCTCTGCTGAAATCATAACTGTGGCCTTTGCAACTCGTGACCTTTGAGAAGCTGCGTGTGTCTCCTCATTATCACTAATCAGCCCGAATGTCACCAGTGGGAACGTTGATGATTGATAAACAGCCGGTGAGCACGGACTGGTTTAATAAGAGAACACATCCGGATGTTTCTCACATTTCTCTCACAGTCACAGACCTGTTTGAACTCTTGGTTATAGGGAAATTAAGTGTCTCTGCTTCACCAGGACTGTGTGAGTGTGGTTTGGTCACCAAAATACCTTGAAGCTAAAAGCAGCAGCGTCAAGAGAAACCTCTGAACATAAAGAGCACATTCTGTCAGAGCTTTGAAATATGTCACGACTGAGAGACATGCCACAAAGCACTGCTGCATTAAAACGGCCTCCTGCGTTCAGGAGACAAAACGACCCAGTCCCTGTCACCCCCGCTGCTCGGGAGCCGCTCACAGCTGGTGCAGAATCTGGGTTTCCTCAAATACAACAAGGAGAATTAAAACATCGGAGGGTTTAGTGACGACAGTGATGCAGTCGGCTCATCAACAAACAAGGGAAACCAAAGTCTCTAATGAAATCCTCCCGCAGAGGTCGACTGATGTGGTGTTGTTCCACGACGGCTGATTTTATGTTGCTGTTCTCGTCTTTACATCTGATTCGGTCTGTGCTCTACTGACCAAGGTTATGTTTTCATCACAATTGCCTGTTGTCAGCAGGATTTCTCAAAGATGACAGAGCTGTTAGGTTTTGTGGAGGAGCCCGGGCGGAGGTGTGATGGAGGAGGAGGCATCTCCAAGTGCTGCTCTACATATTTAAACATTTTAAAAAGATCATCGAGCTCTGATGGCTCCCGTTTGACATCCATTCACACAACTCTTCGAAAACTTCTGAGGTTTTCAGCGACCCCGAAAATGAGCGTGCAATGACGTGCAACCATTTTGCTGCCGCTTCCGTGTTGAACATCATGTTTGCTCCTCAGCGGCGTCAACAGCTGAACGGTAAGTTTCCTCTCATTCAGTGGGTGTGTCAGGGGTGATGTCCAATCAGTAGCGTCATACTTATATAAACCTGTCGTATTAAAAAAGGCAGTGATACAGTGGATTCTTTAGATCTTGACAGATGCGGCAGCTGCTGCCTGATGTTCACATCAACTGAAAATGTTAGAAGCAGATATTCCAGACAGCAAAAAGCACATGTCATCTACTTCAGAGATTTCTTCTACAAGAACGCCTCGAATGACCTTCTCAGCTGCCATAGTTGCAGCGCTTGTGTAAGACAACAAGGTGTTTAACAAACGTTTTGCTGTATGATTTGTCTGAGCTGAACGCGACCCTGGTGTTGTCTTCCTCAACGAGAGACTGTCTGCATGATGGCAGCGACACCTGAAGCCGCCCCGTGCTGCTGCCGGTGTGTGTGCGTGGCCTAAATACTGCCGCCGTTACTTAATATAAACATTGATGACATGCACTTAAAGATAGAGCCCAACTCACTGACAGGAGAGGGGGACAAAAATTGGCAAAATTAGCTCTTTGCTCTGTTTTACAAGCCTGAGTGCATCAGTCGGCCGGTCGAGCATCACGCCGCTCTACCAGTCCAAGGTCAAGCTGCCATCTCTCTCAATCATCCCTTCCTCTTCAACTCTCCTTTCCCCCTTTTCCTCTCCGCTCCTCCCTCTCTCCCGCCTGCAGCGTGTGAGCACCCCTCATTACGGTGAGTTATTTATGACGGTGCTTTAATAATTCATAGCCACGAGTCTCTGGGGCTTGTTGCTGGAGTTGCGAGGGTCATCCATCACGACCTAGCTAATCTCTCGCCGAACTGCCGGGGGCATTCGAGGCCGTGTAGTGGCAAGTGTGGGCAGCGTCAATAACAGCCATAGCACACGAACGCCGGCTACACACGAACATTAACGAGATCTAAATGAAAGATTAAGACTTTCATGGCATCGACACCGAGTCTGGATCCCGGCCCAGCTCCGCATCAGGCTCCTTCCTTTAATTTGCCCACCACAAGACAGCTGGGAGCTCCGAGTCGCACCGCAATTAGACCATAATGACATCCACTGCTTTAATGAATTGCATTGCAGGGTTTGTCAGAAGATGCCATCGACTTCCATCTGACACACACACATCAGAAATAAGAACCAGCGTGGTTTACTGTATATGAGGGGAACTAAGCTTCTGAGCCGCCGCCAGAGAAACGGCCCAGAAAGAGACTCTGAAATGAGATTCTAAAAAAAAAAATTACTTTCTTCACAAATTCTTCCCCCCCAAACAAATATTGATCCGTCCAGAATCCTATGAATAACACAAATCATTATATATACATGGAGGGTGGAGTGTGATCACTGATCTTCACTGGGAGTTTACGAGGAGAGATGACAAGTTTACATGTTCTCGTGGGTTTTCTCCCGATTTCTACAACTGTCAGACAAACGTGAAGATCGGTGTTAAAGTGGATCGGAGCCTCTATGAGGGGTCGGTGTTTCGATGCTTGGGTCAGACGTCAGCAAGTACACGAATCCATGTCCCAATCTTTAAAGAGCATTCGTTTCACCCACATAAAACTGCAATTTTTTAATCACTTCTTCTTTCCCGCTACAGAACGGCAGTTGCGCTGTGCTGCCACTGGGAAGTGCTGTTTTTTTAGAAAGGTGAAGACAAAGGGATTTCTGGTCATGTTGTCGGCTGAGATGTCAGTAATCTGGTAAATATTTCACACTGGAAAGTCAAACTGGGTCTTGTACCATACATACGACCTCTAATTGCAACACCCGCAGCATCTGAAGAACCATCACACAGACATGGACTTACAAACTAGTCAGGCTCATTGTTGTGTGTTCCTTGATAAACAGGAGGCGCTGACGACTGAACACAATTAAAACTCCACTTTCTCTTGAGGTTGGATCCACGTATATCAAGACTCGTTTGGTTAAGTTCACTCCACTTTCCACCAGATTTCCTGAAATCAAACTCTTCCTGACTGTGAACATGGCAAACGTCACCTGATCAGTCACCAAATACGTCTCAGTGTATTTAGTAAAAGGCTAAAGACGCACGACATGCAGACAGGAACAGGAGGCTCACCATGTCCAGGCAGTGGGGGGGGGGGAGGTCTAGGTGAGGACCAGGGTCCCGTCGCTCGGCCTCTTCATGCAGTCAGACGTCCCTTGACGAGGCCTCTTGGTCGGTCTCACTGGAAGAGGAAGTACAAAAAAACGACAAGATACAAAATTGAACGCGAGGGAATTTGTTTTAAACTTCGACTATTCACTCTACTGCTGCTGATACAGATCTGACCTTTGTATTTGTACCATTTGTTGCTCATAATGTGGGCGATCCAGGATTTAAAGCTTATTCTAAGCCGCTCTGAACACACATCGACTAAATGCTGAAAATTTGGGGCTGCACCACCCAGACTGAAATGATCGTACAAATGTCAGAACTTGTAAACCCCCCCCCCCCCGTGCTTCATGAATCACAAACATCAATCACAGGACATTTTAACGTCTTTGCTCGGCGACGAGACAAGACGTTAAAATACAAAGTAAAACATTCCAGACTTCATGAGGTTGTGGCTGCAGAAGAGTTTGTCTCAATCTTTTAACAACGTCGTGGAGGTTGTGTTTTCAAACTTATTGTGTTGTGTTATTTAAACAAGACTTGGTAGAAGGACGGGATACAGGCCAAGAAGGAACCCGTTCGATTTGGGGCGTGGATCAAGACAAAGATGTCTTTCTTTAACATCGTGAAACGTCTTTCAAAATGTCCTAGAGAATAATTCATGGATCCTGATAAAAAAATAAAACATCGGACATATTTAGAGGACTGATATCTATGAGTGTGTGTGATTTAGTGCAGCTGGGCTGGGTAAGTCACTCAGCCATCTGAAGACCAGAGGTCGTGTTCTTCTGTTTTGAGATGATGGTTTTCACTGTACAGATGCTGGGAAATTCCCAAACATTTATTATGATTAAAATAAATAACCACTTTGGGTCGATGCCTGCTGTGAAATAGTTTTCATGTCGTCTGGGCTCACACCAACACATTCGTGTAATTACTCTGAATCTATTCTCACCGTTAAAACGCATCCCATGAAGCTGCAGTTCTGCACCACACAGATGCTAATGAGACGTGAGCCCGTGGTGTAGCCGTGTGGCTGAAGGAGCGAGTGCGAGCAGTGCAGCTGCAAAACATCCCAGGGGACTCGGCGGGGTCGAGCCGAGCGTCAATTAGACTCCCCGTCACCTTGACCTGGTTTTCAATGACGGAGCCGAGCGGGCCGACGGCGCTCGCTGCCACGGCTCCGTCTTTACTCCCCGTTACGTCCTATCCGCTCTGTTTGCAGAATCCTTTCAACCGTGCAGCTAAATAAACAGCGTGAGTGAAACTGTTTGAAGAGAAATATCAGCAGAGAGGATGTTGATCAATGTGACACAACAATTACTGGGCCAGCTGCTGAGATGTCTGCCTTTCAGAGCCGCACGCTCCCGCTTCGACGCGGTTTTGGAACAAAATCCCCCCCCCGAACAGCAGAACTTCAAAGCGTTTACAAGTGCTCAATAATGGAGGATGTTGCTACGTGTTGGGAGACGAGGACTGCAGCAGGAGAATGCTAACGAGCCTCCATCTCACACCCGGAGAGAGAGACGGCTTCTGCCGCCGGATTCAGTTTGAGGATACGTCGTCTCCACACAGTTCTGCTGCATCTCCGCTCTAATGTGAGAAGAGGAAGAGGGATGAAACGCCACAAAGATTTGACCTTTATCACCAACATACAATCTAACAGTGTCTGGACATGAACTCGAGTGCAAAGAGCAATCGATACACAATGAAACCAGGGGAAAAGAGCTGAAAAAGAAAGGTATTCATAACACTTAAGAGCAGAGAGCAGACTGAAGGAATTCACCGACCATTTCAGCAAAGAAAAGCACAAAAAGCACTTAATTAACTGGAGCACATGGTACAAGGACAACAGCACCTACAGTACCATCCTCCTCTCTGTGCACCGCTGCACAATATTCCACTGCAGTTTTAATAAATCCCCCATGTGGGCTCGTTTTATAATAACCTTCCATCTCCCTGAAGAGGGGAGGTGATTAAACGAAGATAATTAAGAATACAGCAATGACTTTCTGAGGACGTTGACGGTGCTGCAGCAGTGGCAGATGGTGAGCTCAGCATGTGACAAAGAGACGATCCCGATACAAAAACTGAAAGAAAGTGAGAACACAGAAACAAGAAGCCTTTATGTTCTCTCCAAAATAAAAACAGACCCGACACACGCTTTGCAGAAACGAAGTGAAGGATACAAACACTGGGTGCATTTACTCGCTAGGAGTTAAGTTTATTTGCATAGGCTCTAATCACAGTTGGTCTCAAAGGGCTTAACAACGCCCACATTATGAGACGATTACTGAAAAGGAAACAATCCAACCTCAGATCTTCAGCGAGAAGGAAAAACAACAATTAGCTTCACTAAACTCCAGCCCAAGACGTGAGACGAGGTTCATCAGAGCTCGTTGTGCTCGAACACGACGTGAGAACAACAGTGGGCTGGTTATTTATAACTGAAGTGGACCGAGACCGGAACAAACTCCCCGTGAAGCGGAGCGAGGTGGGATGAGCGTCAACCCCCGGGGACGGATCTCAAATGAGATGAGGAGATATTTAATTCAACTGAATCTTTTCGACACCGATGCCAACACGACCGTGACATCCTAACCTGAGCGTTTCAATGTTTAGCATCGTAGGTGTCGATTTCGTCTGTCTTCACAGTCTATGGACAATATTCAGTCATAATCATTGCGCCACCTTGAGGACACATTATAAATTATATGTTTTATAATTGAATCTGCTCCGACACAGCTGCACTGTGCAAACTCAGGTTCCATTCAATCTACATTGTAATGAATATTTAATAAAGTACATTTACTCAATGTATTTTATATGATAATACGTGAAATGGGTGTTCTTAACATTTTCTTTTTCATTTATAGATTTTTTGTAACTTTATCCCATTGCTGTTGGAGATCGTGTTCTGCAGAATGAATCCTTGAAAGGAAGCAAACCTCTGCAGGAGCAGTGAGGAGCGCAGCGGGCTGGAGGCCGACGCATGGAGGAGTCTGTGTTGAAACAGAGAGTGATGCTTTCAGGTAAACAAAGCAAAACTCAGATGTACAAAAATTTACACCGACAAACTCGATTGTTGTTTGCATCAAGGTACAAAATGTCCATTTGTTCCATTTCCAGTGGGACTGTAACACGAGCAGAAGCAAAGGTCAGACTGAATCTGCAGCCACTCCAGCTGCTGTGATGCAGCCCGAACAGTAATCATCTCACAAATGGCTGCGGCATTCTGCTCCAAACCACCTCCTCTTCAGGTGCTCTCTCCCTAATGCCACCTCCAGCCGCTGCCGTGCCCATCCTCCATTTTGACGAAGGTTAGATGAACCCGGGGAGGGTTTTTTTATTTTAGGGCCGTGTTTATTTTTGCTCGTTTTCACTGTGGGGAACTTTTTACGACCGAGCTTTTATGTTCACACAAGACTTCAAATAATGCTCTCTGCAGTCCTGTGGGCTTGTACAGGGCATGGAGGGGAAGTGGAACAACATACAAAGGTTTGTCTGACAAACATTTGATCTGACAACAACACGCTGATAATAATCCAACTGCAGGGATCTAACATTTTCTAACTTTTTGTGTTTTGAAATTAAACTCTGGACGTTTTTCACACCTGAGAGTCTGAACAAAGGTCATAAAAGGTCATAAAAGGTCACAAAAGGTCACACTGTTCACATTTGACCTGGTTAGCTTTGATTTCACATTGTCATTTAGGGAGTGCACTAAAGAATTCTGTACGACATGTACGTCGTGTCGTCCTCACCTACAAGGGGCTGCATCTACCTGGTCTGCAGACATGAATGTGTCTGAGCAGAGGAATTAGGTGTGAAAAGCGCAAATACTCAATAACTCAATCTAAAAAAAACATTGAAAAGGAATGAGTCAGATCAAACCTTTCAAATCGGGTAGCATGTGAGTTGATATTCTTCCAGGTAGTGACATCTTCTTTACATTAGCAGATGAAACTAACTGCTCCAGCAGCGTTTCCCAAAAATTGTGGAGCTCAAACTCACAACTCTTTTGGGGGGACACTGCAGGTTTGTCGTCTCGGATCATCTGATCTACATCTTTCAATAGTTCCAGGAACATTGTTTGTCCTGAGCCTCAATGGCCTGTTCTCTCTCTTTCGCTTTTCACCGGCCGCCTGTGTGCTCGTTCACACCGGCACTGCAGAGCCAGGTTGTGATGCATTTCTGTCGCAGGGACTGTAACCCTGAACATTACGACTCCTCACAGCTGAGAACATATTTCATCGGCTGCACAAATTCTCTGCGATCTCCTGCTACAGAGCCAGGAGATGTCCGACTCTGCTGCAGAGCCAATAAAACCGACTGCAAACGTGATACAAGCGAGTCACAGCTGGCAGGAAGGCAGCTGCTTAAAGAGACGTTGTTTACCTTATAAATACCAAAGTAATCTCCCGATATGCTCAGATTTTAAAGCCCCATCGTGAGCAGGAGACGAGGAGGAAACGATGATCAACCTGAGCCAGGACTGAACTCATCTGTCTGAAGCTAGAAAGCCAAATAATAGTGAATTCTACTGTACATTTAATTCTATATATTCCAGCGACTATCTAAAGATGAAAACCGAAGCTTAAGTTCTTACATCATTTGCAAGTCAAGCAGCATTAGAAAAAAAAAAAAAGAGGTCAAGGGGTCAGCGCTGTGTCAACCGGATAAAAGAAAGAGCAGACGAAGAGGTGTCGAATTAAATTACAACCACAGAGGAGAGTCACAACGTGTGACAGGAAGATGTGAATTTTCTTGAGGGAGAAAAGCCCACATGGTCGATGTAAGTGAAAATAACGTGTGAAATATAATCAAAAATATGTCAGAATACTAATTAACACTCTGGTCTCGCTGGTTCCTGCTGAGGAGAGCTGATGTAACAGTCTTCAGTAAGAAGCTGTTACCCCGAGTCTCAGGCAGCTGCGGATTTTCTACATGTTCGGCTTTAGATGAGAAACCAGATCAGAGGTCGCAGGTGAATCACAGGTGAAGCAGACGGAGCTGAAGAGTGAACACCTCCGCCAAGGCCCAACAGTCCCTCAATGAAACCACAGTTAGATTCAATAGATCCAGAGGGGATAGTGTTTATAGTTAAGACCTTACTGTTTGAATGAATTTAGGACGTTTTCAATTACCTGAAAACTGAGATTATTGAAGTTTAGACCCCGGGATAATCCAACATGCAGCACCCAACAAGATCCGACGTCATGACAAGCATCTTTTTTTTTTATGATTTGTGGATTTAAAAGGAGTGAGAGTGAGTTGTGTAACGTGTGTTCTGACTCGACAGAGGCAGCAAATTAAGATTCAAGCGGCGCCCACTGAGGCACAGAGGGTTTAAAGCAGGAAATAGAAAAAGTGTATAATTGAATTATTTTAATCTTTTTGGTTTTCGTAAACAAACACTTCTGTGGGAGCGGAGGATGAGAGACAAACTGCCAAATCTCAACATAAAGCTTTTGGCTGGCGCCGCGTGGCACGATTCCACCCGGTGATGGTTCTGTGCCAGGGCGTCTCCGCCGCCGCCGCCTGGTGAACCATCAGACCGAGCCGCCGATCTGCATTCACCTGCAGTGGGGGGGCCTCTGGAGCGGGCTGCGGCGGAGGTAAAGGTTTGGGCGGGCCCCGAGGCGAGTTTATAAAACCAAGCTGAGCGACGCCCACGCAGAGGGCCGAGACAACGCAGCTGCTTTGTTATGAAACAGCAGCTTTTTTTATTTTTTCAGTGGAGGATTAGTTCTTTTATTAATGCATTAATGGATCAGTGCTGTGGCCCCGAAAATATTCAAGTAAGCACAACACTCTCGTCCCCGTCTGGTGCTAAAAGCAGCAGCAGAGTGTGTGCGTGTGTGAGTGTGTGTGTGTGTGTGTGTGTTGGTGCGTGTGTGTGTGTGTGCGCATTTGTGTGTGTGTGTGGGAGAGCCTGTGGAATACCATGTAATGCTTTGTTGTGAGATCTAAAATTAGGAAATCAGTTTAAAGCTAAAACCCCGGTGGCTTCAGCTCCCAACGACGAACAACACAAAATCTAAAAGATGTCAACACAACTAAACCCCGTCAATAATAAACAATGTGTGTATTTGCACTTTTACGTCTTTTATAAATTTTTTCTGAGTTAGTTTTCTGGAGGTAAAAGGAAGTTGGAAACCATTCACTGCATTGTCTATCGGCCGGTCACTGAAGTGGTGCATGGTTTCATGTTCTCCACAGATGTTTCAGTCTTTTCAAAACGTTGTTGTGCTAAATTACAGCTGTTTCCCCCGTTGGAAAAAAAGCAAACAGCTGAGTCAATTTACAGCTTTGTCGGTGGGATTAAAAAATGAGGATGTGGTCGTTCGTGCAGAGCCAGAAAAATGGTGACAGAAATATTTGGCACAGGAACGACATCAAGTGTGAATAGAAAGGATTTACAGGCTCTTATGACACAATGCGAACTATTTGTTTGGTTATAAAGTCGTTAGGTACCAGGACACGTTCATGTTCACACTCAATGATGAATAAATGACGGCCCATTTTGAGTCAAATAGATGATAGAGCACTGTATGCATTGGGGGCGTGGATACAGTGTGATTGACAGCTAGTACCGTCCAATGAGTGCAGGTGTAGGTGGGCGTGTAGTTTCCGCGAGCTCTCCCAGGCTCCACCCCCTACTCTTCCAAACACGGTTACTTAAGGATTCAAAGGAAACAAGATGGCGCTGGACAAAATGCAAAACTCGAGGCTTCAAAAACGCAGCTCACAAACCGATGAGTGACATCGACACTTTCATGTTTATACAGGAACAAGACAAGTGATCCGCTGGTGTCACATTTCGAACCGCACCCTGCTGTGAGGCTTAAAGGTAAACTAATATAAATATAAATGTAAAACCCCAACTCTCCCGGTCAGCCGGTGAATTAAAGGCAAAGACTTGAACAGAAATAAATTAAAATGGAGTCCATCTGTGAGTTGTGACCCGCGGCCGCTGCGTCTCTCCCGTGAACCCGCCCGAGTCTCCACTCACAGGAGGATCTCTGCCCGGAAAACTAAGAGCGAGAGCAGAGAGCTGAGTGCGCTGCTGCTTCCTTCACACCTGCTAAATTATTCCAGTCCCACACAAACACAAACCAGCTTGCCTTGCATTTTTATTGCTTGCCGTACTATCCTCTTTATTGTCCTTATATTGTTAGTGAAGCACTTTCAGCTCTGCCCTGGAAAGTTTGATATACGCAGCAGATTAAGTTTAAACTTCCACGCGAGTGGGCGTGTTTCTGTTTACAAGCGTGTGTCGGTGTTGTATAAAGTGCGGATGTTGGCCGACGGTGAGAAAGTCCCAGTCCATCAAGTCCTCTCCTGTTTAACTTCATCTCAACTACAACCTCCTCCCGTCCGCATGCCTGAAGGGAACCGAATGGTTGTTGTGTCAGTGTGTGAAGATGTGTGCTAGAGGAAGTGTAAGCACTGAATGAATGTGTGTGTGTGTGAATGTGTGAATGTAACTTGTAGTGTAGAGCACATTGATAGGACTAGAGAAGCTCTTATAAATACGGTAAATTTACATTCAACATTTGAACCGTTGCCCGTCCAGCCAACAAATACGTTGTTTTTTTTTAGGGTTTGTGTTCTAAATTGATCCAGTTACTTATTTGTTGGTTTCACGTTGTCCCTGTAAAAACAAACAGAACATGAAACAGACGTCTGTTCACATCTTTAAGAGCGACCGGCGAAACCCGCTGCAGAAGGTTCACCTGTATTATCAATGTGCCGTCGGCTGTTTCAGGCTAATGCGGCTGATAATAAATACAATAATAAAACCTCCAATGGGGACGATCAGGAAATCTCACTCACGGACTTAACAACCAACGAGGCAGCGAGGAGGCTTTAATATCTGTGCAGCTGCAGATCACCTCCTGGAAGCAATTTCAGCTTCTTGCACTTGCCACAGCCAATCAGCACGGAGCGACACGTGAGGCGAGTCGCCCGCGGTGTGTACAAGCAGCAGGTGGTGTACGTGTGTGTGTGTGAGTGACATGAGGACAGTGTCGGTCTCTCAGCCAGGTAATGGAGGCATCATGTGGTCGAGCACGACAGACCACTCAGAGCTCAGCAGACAGGGAGCTCAGAGTCGACCGAACCGGGTCCAACACGTTTCCATTTCCAGACGACGGCTCTGCGACGGGTGGAGGGTTTTAGATTTGGGGTAAATCCCTGAGTGGGTGAAGACCTGCTGCTTGTTACAGTGTCGGAGGTTTTCATTTCTACGAGACATTTGAGGAGGAGAACGGCAGAAAGTGAACAATAATCACAATAAATCATAATGTCGAAAAAATACATATAGCTGTGATAGTAGAGAAGTGGCCCTATTGAGAAGGAGGACACAGTATTTGTTATTTTAAAATATGTTTTTACCTTATTCCTATTCAGTTTATCTTTTTTTTTACTATCTCACATTGGACTTTTTGTACAGTTTCATGCATTTTTCAGGACGGGGAGAGAATGAAATTCCTTTCCCAGACTTGCCTGGTAGCCCTGTGTGAACCCTGAAGAAGTCCCAGTGTAGGAAGCTAATTATAATATCCAGGGGCGTAGTATCGGGCATTAGTCCAAGCAGCTTTCATGGGCCGAGGCCAATTCAACACACGCATTCACCTCAATACAATCTGCAGCCAGGGAGAGAGCTATCCCAGCACCAGACGTTTCACCTCGCAGTTCTCCGGCAAACCTGCTGCCGCCTCACCTGAGCTATCAACCGACGCTGGGAGCTGCTCCTCTAAACCCACGTTCAAAGTTCGGAGCAGCAAGACCCACAGAGGCGGCAGCCTGCACTCGCTGTGGTTTCACAGGCAGCTTCTGTCTTTAACTTCTGAAATATGGATGATTGGAAGCTGACTCGCTATAAAATATTCATTCTCCCAACTCTGGGTCCCGTCTACTCTAAAATAAATGTTGATGCCAACCTGGCGTTTTAAACTTTGCAAATGATTTGGCATCAAAACGTGGAAATAATGATAAAGCTCCCCTGGGTGAGAAGAACTTTTAACTTGCAGTTCTGTTCTTTGACAGGATGAGGAAGATTCAACACAATCATATGTGGGTTAATGGTCTCAGTTGTCCATGATGATGTTTCACCCCATTTTCTAAAATCATCAAACACCTAATTCAACCCAGCCTATCAAAAACATAAGAGATAAGAACTACCTAAAATTATACAAACCAACTTTGATAAAAATGTGTACTTTGACCTTTTATTTCCGTGCCTTGCCCCATCCACTTACATGGAGGAGGCAGGGTTCATGACTTATACTGCAGCCAGCCAGCAGGGGGCACTCCAGAAGCCTCAACCTGCTGTGCCTATATATCCAGTTCAAAGCCCTGTTTGTTGCTTTCACATTTCGTTTATGATGTCTTCGACTATAAGAGAAAATTCAGCGGAAGAATCCAAATGCGGCGTCGAAAACCACGAAAAAACACATCAGCTAAGATGATGTGTTTATTGGAAGTAAAGCTACGAATGGCTCAACGAGCTTTCTGAGCTCCTTTCACTTCACACAGACAATGGACTCATCTCAAAAAGCTTTGATGTTGTCAGTGGACACACACAAACCCCCCCGAAGTTCAACGTTCACGAGTCGACACAACGTCTCTCGATTGAACTGCCCTGACACAGAAAAATAACTTGGCATCATCAAAGCAGATGATGTTTGACACCAAATCCTCCTCGACAGCCCAGATCCCTCCTCTCGTCTAATGATAACTCGAATGTTTCTGTTCTGATGAACTGAACATGACCACTGATACGCAAAAAAATGAACCAAATGAGTTTTCTAAAAGGGCCGATGGGAACATCAAGTAATCCGCTTGTGCTTGAACACAGCGAACCACCGATTAGACAAACTACCGTGGCAACCCTACTTTCAACACTATCAATTTTCCCACACATTGATTAAGTTGTCGCCGCCAAAAACAAGATCAACAACGGCCAAAACATACTGATTTTCTTTTTTGCTGTTTCCAATGGGCACAGTCTTATTTCATTGTGGAGCTTTGCGCCGCACGTTGATCGTTCAGCGTTTCCTTGTGCTGCTCTCACTCCCTCACGTTGACGAGCGAACCTGTTGAGGAGTGCACAGTGTTTTCAGACGCAGCTGCGTGCGGATGGAAGATGCTGCGACTGAGCCACCGGAACAAAGACGGTCACGCTTTTATCTCGTCAGCTCCGACCCCGGGCAGCTTTTGTGTTGTCATGACGCAATTCACCGACTCCACTGAGCTCAGGTGAAGCCGCAGGATTATTTTTTGCCCAGTCTGCTAATGGATTTCATTAGTGCAGCTCTTCCTGAACTCCACCTCATCACACTCACAGCTCACATGCAGCTTCCCAGTAATCCTGCTGGTGCTTAAAGCAACCGTCCCCCCCCCCCTTGCCCCTCACTGTTGACTTTCTACGTTGTTTATATCCCACCGCTCACCGACAACAAGTCATTTTGATGACGTGACTCAACAAGGCAGAAGATGGAAGACAGAAGCCAGAGGACGAGGCAAATCTTCTTCACAGCAGCCGACGGGAGATACGACGCAGAATTTATGACCGTGTGATGCGTAGTAAAGAGCTGGAATTAAATCCATTCGGGACCAAGAGCGGAAAACAATCAATTCTCACACGAGGGTTGAGATATGTGAACAATATTCACCATGAGAAAATGAAAATGTGTCAAGTCTCACCTTTTCTTTTGGCCATTTATATGAAACATCCACCTTCCTTATGACCTCTGCTTTGGAGGTTATGTTTTCACCCCGGTGGACTCGTTCGTCAGCAGGATTACGCTAAAACTGCTCAACAGGATGAAACTTGGTGGAAGGACGAAGTGATACTGATGAAAAAAGATCAAACCTATTCAGAGGACTGATTTCTATGTCCCTAATTATCAGTTTCAGTGCTGATTCAAGTATCGGGGGAAAAAAGAAAGCAGACCATAAGTGGCCTCAGTGTTTCTTGTAATTCCAGCAGCTCACAGAGTGATTCATCTTCCCTCCAGCTGATTGTGTCACTTCAATTTCACGTGTCGTATTCTCTAATTAAACTTTCATTCATGTCCCATCAATAATTTAAGCTTATAATGATTATAGTTTCGAAGGCTTCCAGCGTTTGGATCCGGGAGCTGGTGAAAAATAAGCTGTCAAATGAAGTAGTTTACAGCTGTTGTTGCAGCGTGTTGATATTAAATCAACAATTATCAAACGCAAATATCAGATCAGAGTTGGGGTTGGTGTGGATGTCGGGTGTAACCGTAGCAACAGGGAAGTTTTAAAAGTAAAACGTGTCAGTGTGGAGGTCGCGGGGGACAATCCATAGCAATAATTACAAAATAAAATTGTGTCTAAATCACCCCATGCTGGTATAAAACTTTAAAAAAGTGTATTGTCTTGTGTTTTATCTGAAATAGTGCGAAGCTAAAACTCACCACTGACATCAGGGCAGTCAGATTCTCCTCAGGAGCGCTGCTCTTTAAGTTAGAGTCCCGAGAATCTGCTCATCAGTGAGGAACAACCCTGACACATTGACATGTGCATGTTGCTGAGCAGGGAGATGATAAAAGTGAAACGCGTGTCGGGGAGAGTTCAGAGCAAGTTTCATCATGTTGTGTTTCAGGAAGAAATTGACAGCGCACAACATTTGACTCGAAATATCCGTCGAACCCTGAAACCCGTCACCTGGGGGAGGCGGCTGAATGTGTCTGCTCAGGGGAGGATGTGACGACGTCCTTTCATGCCGCCACAGCTGAAACGCCACATGTGAACATTTCAGTTTCTGTGAAAGTGCTGGCAAAGTGTTCTGCTTCTCCGTGGCCTCGAACATGCTGCGCTCGTCGTCCACGAGCCGAGCAGTACTTGAAAGACGTGTCTGGAGATCTTAAGGGGAGCGACGGCGCCCGACAACAATGGCGCGGACCCGATCGTCCCCGCGGGGAATGACGAGGGAAAACAGCCTGTTTCTGAGAAACTAAAGAGTTACTGAACCGAACTCACGGCTTCATCCTGAGATGCACCGACTCGAGGTTTAAACTCCAAAAACCACCGTCACATTACAGAAATGTTAAAAGAGAAATATGATGCTCATCTGTATTTCTTTCCTCTGGGTGTTAACGCAGTAATAACACAAATTCAAATGATCAATCTGAACACGAACACGTCTCGATCATCTTCCTGTTGATCTGTTATTTCCTGTCTTCCTCTCGATAAAATTGCATTCAGATGGTTTTCTCTCTTCAGTCACTGCTGCAGGAGCCTCGGCCCGACAATCTCATCTGCTTTGAATCTTCCAGTAAATGTTTTTTTATGTTATGTTTTTACACGTTTTCACTGAACAATAAAAGCATCATAAACAGACCTTGATCCATAACTCGCTGCACTGATCAGGCAGCAGCACCTGAAACTGTAAAAGCTCAAACTTAATAGACTGCACGGTGTGTCCGTGTGCTTAGTGGATGCAGGATCAGCACAAACCGAGTTCAAAACAAATGACCTGAGCTGCAACACGTCTTCATTTATTATTGAAAGAGAACATTAAGGCGGTAGAAACTCTTGCCCCTGTGTGCCTGTAGCTGCCGACTCTTAAAGCTGCAACAATCAATGTTTCTAGATTACAAATGGACCCATGTGAAATGTGTAATGTGAGAGAGGTCACTCGGAGAATTATCACCGGCTCCGCAGCTCCTTTATGACTGAGCGTTTCCACCTCGTTCATCTCAGCGTGTTGGTTTTACCGCCTCGTTCAGTTCGTTCTTGGACGTGGGCGATCTGACGTGATCTCATATCAAGATCAATCTTCAAGACGCCCAAGACCTACTCATTAAGTGGATAACGCAAGTTAAAGAATTAATCAGTTCACGACTGGAGGTTGGTTAAGTACAATCGCTCTCACTTGGCTGTTTGGTGGCAATAAAACAAACTATTGATTCACTTTCAAAAGATCAATCAGACCCTCCTGTGCCGCCGCCGCCGTCTCAAAGGTCTGACGAGGACGATCCAGGTGAGAGAGCAGCAGGGGATCTCTTGATGAAAGAGGTAAAGACTTGTTCTTGGAGAGATACTTTGTGAGATACTTGAAAGAAAGGATCTTGTTGGATGCACTGACTCAACCACAAACTTAAAAAATGAAACACACGTGAAGCAGGACAACGGGATGAGGCAGGTTCTCTACTCTCTACTTGCGTGACCTGTCCAGATACATCAGGTAGGTCCAGGTAGATTAGGACCTGATCGGGTAGATTAAGACTCTCCCAAGTAGTTTAAACCCCGTCCAGGTAGATTAAGATCTGACTAGGTAGATTAAAACTGAGCCAAGTAGATTATGACCCTGTAATTCCTTTGAAACATGACATCACCGTTTAGAGGATCCCATGGATTGTTAGTGAGTCTCTGAGGAGGACAAGGGTCTTCAGAGATTCACAAAATCCTGTTACCTACTCTGATTGGATCTTAATGAAAGATACAGATGCTCCTCAGGAGGGATCGATAAACCTCTGTCAGCAGCTGGAGCCGAACCGAACCAAACTGACACGAAGGAGAAACGCGCTGAATGCTTCCTTTAAAATAAACCAGCATATACTTATTTATTTGTGTTTATTGCCAAAGCATTTATCGCTCCTACAGTTGAGATATAAAAGATGTTTTATGTGGACTGAAGTGATGCTCCTGAATTTTGTGCTGATGCTTCCAGAATTTTTAGAGGATAAGTACAAGTACTACTAAGTACTTTGGAGTCCGGAGTCCTAAATAATAAGTGCGGGACATCCTCCCTCAATATTAACACTATCCTTTTACTTTTTACTGCTTTTTAAATGAGATCAACATTTGAAACAAGTTGGAACCTCCATCTCTGGGGATTTATTCTTATAATTAACTCGGTTTAACACCATTAAGGAGTATTTTGTTTTAATTAAATGAAAAGTTAGTCAAACAGTTCAGGGAGGAACACGCGTACAAGAATTCAAATGTGCTCTGTGTTAATTCATGTTCCCCGAACGCGTCTGAAACAGTCAATGTAACATTTGAGCTCATGGTTTTGTCTGTGTTTGCTAAATGAGTCCTGGTTCTGGCAGAAGCAGTCGACTGGCAGCGACCGCAATTCAACCATCCAGAGTGCTGCAGGCTTTTCTGTTTTCAGAGCACATCAAACGGCTCAGGAGAAGAGACGTCCTCTGGGACTCTCATGTCCCCGGATGATGAGGTTTTTATTTCAGCCTGGCAAAGTCAGAGAGAGATGGACGCTTCAGATCACAATCCCTCTCTTCTGTCTTCATCAGGGAAGCTTTCTGAGGTTTATATGGAGCCGGGTGAGTTGAGCTCTTTAGGCTCTTTGGGACGAGCTGAAACGAGAGAAGATGGAGCTGATGGCAGCGGGAACCTTCTGCTCAGGTTTCACTGTGTTACCTCAACACACCCGTTCAGTTGCACTGGAGAGGAGCAGCAGGAGCAGGAGCTCGATGGTCAGTTGGCAGCAGGATGAGTAAACAATATGCTGATGTAGTCATCCATAAATAATACCAATCCATAAATAATGTGAGTACAATATCATATGGGTTAATATTGTGCAGTGATGTGGCCGACTGCTGCTGCTGGTAGAAATTCATCCATCCGTTTATCCAACATCGGCCGATATTAAAATATAAATATGTCTGTAAAAGGCAGATTTTATCAGCCTACCGATAAATCTGTCGGTGTCTATCAACAATCAACAGTCATTGTCCCCAGAGGATGAACATCATCACCTCTGGCCGTGCAGTCAGTGACGTTCGTCTGCGGAGTGGTCGTCTTAAATAATAATGGTCTGGTTTTGTGCGTCTGCTTCTTGTGTCGTTGTGTTGTCGTAGCGTTTCAGTGGAGCCTGTCTGCTGTGACGAGCGGCTCCGGAGCATCATCGCAGTGTTTTGTTTCTAAATGAAGATCCAGCTGCCGTGGATGATTCGTGGCTCTGCAGTCTGTGCAGTGACGGCTGCGGTGCCGTGCTTTTGATTTGACTCTCAGCAGCATCACGGCACAGCCATCTCCACAAAGTGAGTGTGTCTCAGGGTGTTGGATATTCCCCGTCGTTATTCTTCAATTTTCATGACGGCGAAACGTGTTTTCAGAGCTTCTCCATATATTTTCTGTCTTTTCAGCACGGAGAGTCTCTGAAAACACATTCAGGATGATGGGGAACTAAAACCCCCGGTTATTGTATCGTTAAATATGACAAATTCCTGCAGCGGAAGCAGAATTCATATCATCTATATATTCTGAAACTCTCCACAGGAATCAGGTGGATTAAGAAGTTTGCATTTTAAAGTTTTTTTTGTTGTACAGATCGACCCACTCACCAACAACAACCAGCAACAGAGGCACCAGCCGATCAAATCATTTTTTTAACAAATACTCAAGCAAAAATGCTGGAAAATCTGTTAATATCTGGTAATATTCTTGGTTGTTTGGATGAATCTTTGTGTTCTACAACACAACGCGAACGCAGGCAGGGAATGTGCACGACAGCAACACAAACAAACATGGAGGAGAGCACACAGGAAACAGGACAATGTCTTTCTGAGCAGGAGGACGGACGTGGAGGTAGAAGAGAGTCTCCTTATGTCACATTGACACGTTTAGTTATGAAAATTCGGACAGAGACCAGAAAACTTTGGCTCTAATTGTTGAATCTACAGTTACAACAATGAAGCTGACGCAACTCTTCACTAAACAATGACCTTAGAGCTTCTAATCGCCGGATCAATACTACAAATCAATCCTGGGCCTCGTTCAGATACAGGTGATTATAATGTGGTGATGAAATTAAGTTTTCATTGTCCACCTGTCTTTGTTTCCACCTCTCACAGCTGGAAAACATCTGTCACCCCCCCAACACAAACAAGAACAAATCTAAATCAACAACAACAACGACCTTCTCTGCGTCTTGAGTCAAAATCATAAATGGACAAGATGGACAACATGACAGCTCCCAAATAGGAAAGCTAATTAATCTTGATCGCCCCCTAGTGGCTGGCTACAGTATAGGTCATACACCTGCCCTCCGTGGGATGCGACAGTACACCTCAAATATTGCTTTCTCAAAAGATGGCTTGTGCCATTTAGGCAGTTCTAAATGTGGATGTTTCTGATCTGAAGTAACTTGATGATTTAAAGAAACGGGATAAATCGTCGCGATTGACAGCTGAGACTGACTCGCAGTCGGTCAAGCGGGTGGATCAGCAGAACCTCGATACCACGATCACAAGCCTCTGGCTCTAAATAACATCATCGGCGTTATTTTGGCTTCATTTCTGCATAGTGGTGGGAAGTGGAGATGTGTCGTCCATCTTTATTTACAGTCTAGGGTTGAACTTATATCCCCATTTTATCCGGACAAACTTCAAATAGAGTTGTCAGTGGTTCTCTGCGATGTACAGTTAGTCGCCTTTGCCTTTACTCACGTGTACACATGTATATACCTGCATGTTTGAAGAGGAGGTATCACAGCCTGACGACCACACTTGACATGTTCTTGGCCCGGCAGCAGCTGTCAGTTGAGTTGTGGTCGGACTCTTGTCAGATTTTTAAACTCAGCAGAGACACACTGAGCTTGTGCTGAGCCGACGTTACCCTGCCCACACGGGTCCCACCCCCCGCCAGTGTCCGCACTGACGATTTACTGCTAAGAAAACATGAGTGTATTCCTTACACACAGGGCCGGACGACTCTAATTGAAAAACAAAATGTCACGTACGCACTTGAGGCTCATTTGCAGGAGCTGCCACTGCATCCCCGTCAACACTTAGCTGCAGCCGAGGCCCGAGGCGACCGGGGCATGAACGTCGGGCTCCGGTTACCGTTTCTATTTACATTCCTCCGGCTCTGAGGAGCCACCTGCTCCGGGGCCGGTGCTCGCTCTGCTTACCGAGCACACCGGGCCCCCGGCTGAAAGCCGACCTGGGGAGGTACAGGGTCAGGAAAACGTGGCACAATGCAAATGAAGGAGCAGGTTGATCAGAGCCGAGCCAAACACAAAGACCTTCCCTCGTTTAGCTGTCATCCACAGAGCAGTTTGGTTTGGGGGGGGGGGGGGGGGGGGGGGGGGGGAGTCTGTGACACCATCCATTATCTATACTGCTCATCCTTTCAGGCTCACAGGGGGGGGTGCAGCCAATCCCAGAAGACACTAGGCCAGAGAGAGACCCTGGACAGGCCGCCAGCGTCTCACAGGCCCCGACATATTGGACAGACAAGCATTAATATATCAATATAAGTGAAGCATAGGTAAGACACAGCTCACGAAGGGGAGGACAACGGGACGTAGGGTACGTCACCGCAACGTGAAACCAAAACTGACCAGATCGGATGTGAACAACCAAACAAAGACTTGAAGCTCGGTTCAGACTTTCACGCGTGGAAAGGACCAAAGTGTCGGATCAGGACCAACTGAGGCTGAACCTAAGTTCGTCTTTATTCAAAAAAGTTAGCGAAAAACAACCGTCGCTTCGAACAACACGTCTGTCGACTAACCAACAAATGTCGGGTAGACGCAGCTCAGGAAGGTGATGACGACAGGACGCAAGTAAGTCGTACAAATTATTTAGTGGACTTCCTAAATTATAACGTGAAACCAAAGTGTCAACGATGTAAGTATTGTATATCTGAGTATTGTTTATCCGAGTATTGTTTATCCGAGTATTGTTTATCCGAGTATTGTTTATCCGAGTATTGTTTATAACACGTGGTCCTACCTGTACCTGTGACCACCGGAAACAGAAGACAGGTGCTCTGCTGCCATTGGTCAGAAAACGATGTAAAGTTAATTCGGATAACGGTCACCTGGGCTTCCTGAGTCTCACGAGGAGAAACAGGAAAAAACTTTCACCGGTAATTCTGCTCGTTCTCCGGCGGGAGGTGAGTTCACGTCAGGTGTTCTAACGCGGAGCTGAAGTGAGCCGAGCCGAGCCGGGACAGCGGCGCGTCCCCCGCCTCTTCCCCGCTTACCTTCACCGACGGCGGGTCGAGCAGCGGGAGGCTCCGCGGCTCCTCCTCCTCCCGGTGGAGCTGGTTCTCCGGGCGCTCGTGTCCTCGCGCAGAAAGTTACTTCCGTCCCGGGCTCGGTGGTTCTCCGGTCGGCGGCTCGCGGGGCGGACTGAGGCGGCGGCGGCGGCTCCGGTGTCCGGTCACTCTGAGCCGCTCACTGCGCTCCGTGCACCGGAGCTCTGAGCCGCGCATGCGCACCACCGCGGCTGCTGCTGCGAAACAAAGATCGTCTGATGACAGGATGATCGGCTCCGGAAAATCTTCCGTCTACTTTTACTGTAGTTTTTTTTTAACTATGTGAAGTGTCTCTGAATTGCTATATAAATAAAACTGTTATTATTATTATTATTATTATTATTATTATTAGCTTTCTCTGATTCTTTTGTTGTTGTTATTGTTGTTGTTATATGATTAGCTTCTATTTGCATTCTGTTATTTAAATGAGATGTAGGAGATGTAAAGTGTCTTTGAGCATTGTTAAAGTTAGATGAATATTTTGGATTGGTCTTTAGGAGTGTTAGTAGGAGTGTTTTGTACTTTATCAACACAACTTTAACCTCCATTAAGGAGGATACTATGTATGCTGTTTATCTGCTTGTCAGCAGTATCACACAAAAACGTATGCGTATATCGAGATCTATAATAATAATCATCATCATAACGATAAGACATTTTATTTATATATAACTTTTAACCCATATCTCTGTGTGGTGAAAACAGGAATCATGCTTTCACTTCTCAATATATTTTTAATTAAATAAAATATTCTGTCAGTGACTGTTTTGCTTTTCCTCTTGTAAATTGATGTATAATAGTATTTTCAGGGCACAGGATTAATGCTAAGATAATCATTTCTAGTAGTTTAATATGCAGGCTAGCACATATTTTTGTACTTAATGTAATTTGTCTAAATCTATCAAACCTGATATGGTATATATATGACCTTGGACCCCCCCTCCCCCCTTCACTGACCTCAACAATCTTATAAATAGGCACTAATGGCTATCCTGTTTCTCAGGAGAGCCTCCTGAGAAATGTGCATGTATCATATTCACGTTTTAAGCATTAAATTAAAAAGCAAACAATGTATTTTATATTTATAAAAATATCTAACCCGTTAACATTTATAGCAACAGTGAGACCAAGCCTTTTGCTGCAAACAGCCGTCCAGGATGTGACTGTATGTTGGAGCTCAGCAGTAATACTCTGAGAGTACTGCAGTACTCTACGCTGCAGTACTCTGAATGCTGCTCTCCTGTCGTCTTCGTGCTGTAATGTGGAGCTGATTTGAATATGAGAAGAGAACAGCGGGATCTGCGTGAAAATTCACAGCCGAAGGTGTGAAGATTATGGAAGTTTTATTTTCACAGGAATGCAACTATTGCGTACACGCCTTTGTTGAGTAGATGCTGCTGAAAAAAGTGTTTTGTTCTGGACACAGTGTCATGGAAGAATATTAAGAATATCAAGTAAAGTTTAACTAAAACTTCCCCTGTTTCATAACCGCATCTCAGGGGGTTTGGATGGTTGATTGATTGATTGATTGATTGATTGATTGATTGATCTGGAGTCAAACTATATAAAAAATGCAAAAAAAAAAGTATTTGAAATCTCCAAAAGAAAAAAGTTCTGTATGTGGATCTTTTTTTTTTCAACTTTTGAGATCAAGAATGAACCTAAATTTAAAATCATAGACTGTAAATAAAGACGGACGATGGATCGCCACTATCTGAAATATCTCAGATATTAGTGCCACCATCTAGTGCGTTTGAAGCCATTTGGAGACAGGGTACAACCTGGACAGGTCACCAGCACATTACAGGCCAGGCCAAAAACTGTCAAATAAAAATACAGTTATATTGAACAATTGCAACTGGACGTTGGACGGTGTAAGAACAAATTCCTAAACTGACCAAAGGGTAGAAGTTTGCTTAACTTAAGGATGAGCTGTGTTTTGTTCCACTTGAGGAAAAGGCCGACTTTCCAAGTTCAGCACAAAGGTCGAGGGAACATGAAGAACAGTCAGTAATGGATATTGTCAGTTTAACATATTTGTAGAAGGAGAAAGATGCATAGATGTTGGTGACTGGTTCGAGTGATGTCTTTGGTTTTCCAGAATCAGCAGCAGAGTGACACCTCTCCCCTCTCTAACTCCTCTGAGGTGCACAGACCCAGGAGCAGTGGTCCAGGTGAGATTCTGCTGGTGAGTCACAGAGGAGTCAAATGAGCAGAGCACAGGTTTACTCACGTGACTTCAGTCCAAACACAACTTCACAGCAACTGCAGCAACTTCCAAGCTTTTTTTTATTAAATGTTAATTAAACCCAGAGGTGGAGTCACACACAGCCTCAGAGGAAAGAGGGTCAGGCCTGTGATGATGAAGATGACACATGACAACATCATCATCTCTCTCACACACACACACACACACACACACAGCTGACATCTGGTATGTGCTTAACGCCACAGACGTCAGGTCCCCCCCCCCCCCCCCCCCCCAACATCTATCTATAACGGCATCACCAGCAGTCTCAGCCCTTCAGGACGATGCAAGTAACCCTGTTGTTGTACTGCATCAGCAAAGTGCTGGGTTACAGGGGTGTGTGTATGCGTGTGTGCGTGTGTGTGTGTGTGTGTGTGTGTGTGTGTGTGTGTGTGTGTGCGTGTGTGTGTGAGCAGCAGGTGGACTTGAGAGTGAGCCTCCCTCTCTGCAGCAGCTCTTCGGCCTTTTTTGGGGGTTTCACACTTATTCCAGTCATGTGGAGCTGAGGAAGTTAAATATCATTTTGTTTTTTACTACATTAGGCTATGGATATGATATGAGCAATTCCTCTTAATTCATTCAATGTTTATGAACATGCAGATAATGCCACAACAGTTATCGAATGTTTGGGAATTTCGTCGATGTGGGTTCAATAAAGTTTTATCTTATCTTAAATGTAATGCATCACAGCTTTTAGAGCTACTGCTAATTTCCTGTTCCATGGAAACATGAATCCATACATCTGTTTAACGTGAACTAACATGACAGAAACCATCTTATGTAACGTGTACTTTGTCTCTGTAGTTAGGTCCGTGTCCCCTCTGCTAACATGGAGGAGGCGGTTTGTGACCTATATGGTCTATACTGCAGCCAGCCACCAGGGGGCAATCAAGACACTTTAGCCTTCCCTTTTGGGAGCTGTCACATAGCTGTTATATCTGTATTTTCCTTCAGAGTCTGAATGTAATTACTCTCCTGAGATAAACGGGGGAGGATGAGGGCGACGTCCCTGCTAATGATCTGATGTGATAGATGACACACACACACACACACACACACACACACACACACACACACACACACACACACACACACAGACACACACACAGATACAGGTAAACAGTGCTGATGTCTCCAGGAGTCTACCTCTGCTTTGACACGTGAGGCGATCAGAGACGAATCAGACGCTGTGGACTTTGTTCGAAGTCACGTGTTCGGGTCCGAGTGCTTCACCTGCAGAATCACCAAAACACATTTTCAGCAAATTAATTAGTTTTAAATTTCAGGGTCATTTTTTTGTTTAATTCATTGTCAATCGCGTGCTGCAGCAGGTCTGTTTCACCTTCAGTCCTGTTGCTGAATGCCGATCACACTCTCTCTTCAGTCGATCCACATAAACCCGTCTAATAAAAGTCTGTGTCTGTGCATTAAAATTCATCCTGTTTCAGGTTGTAAATCAAAATTACTCCAAATGTTTTCCTGACGGTGTTTTTCGGCAAAGGTCTCTTTTGTTTACAGCGAGAGTTGTTTCGTTATTTATTGATGTTAAAATGCTGCACGTAGCCGTCGGGCATGTTAACTCAATTAGGTCCTTCCTGCTCTCTGTATCTTCACTGGAAGCTCGTGGTGGCTTCAAGCTGAGATACACACAAGCTCACAGGAGACGTGAAGCTTCATAGAAGAAACAGTTTGTGACCCTCGGTGACGTCACCCATTGGTTGGTGAGCTGCCGTCTTACAGCCTCTAGTTTGGCATCTAGTTTTTTTTTTTTTTAACCAGAAGTGACCGTATTTGGAGGAGCAGGGGGTGGAGCCTGGCTGATACTGACACTGCACACCCACCTGCACCTCTACCTGTGCACCCATTGGATTAACAAACAAATTGAAACCATAAAATCCTTATAAATCAAGTGAAGAAGAGTAATTTTCTCATAGACTTCTAAAGAAATTGATTTCTTTGAAAAACCAGTGGGGTCGCCCTCTGCTGGTTGTTTGAGGGAACACAGGGACGTCTGCATTGGCTTCACTTTCTAGAGTCTACGTCCATTTTTAAATGGAGTCAATGCTGGATGACCCTGATCTCATGTTCTTATCACACTGATGCTTCTTCACGTGTTCATGTTTCTAATACGTTTGATTTTCTGTAGTTATTTGATGTGACTCCAGCTTCATATCTTTCAGTGCTGGAGGAAGCGGAGATGTGATATTTATTTACAGTCTTTGGTCAAAACCCGTCAGTCTAATACAGTTCCTGCTGGTTGTTACTGGTGTTTGAACCTCTTCAGACTTGAGTAGGTGAAGCTGTTGCAGAAACCTCTGCTCTGCTTCTCAGTAAACAAGTGAATCAAACTATAACTCTTCTTAGTGACGCAACTAATCAGTAAGAACCTTGTGACATTTGTGGCGAAGCCTCATTATCCATAAATAACACAGCAGTTATATGGACGACTTTAAAAGCTCAGCGTGTTTGTTCTGAGTCGCAGCTCGACGGCCGACGGCAAACAAATACAACATGAATCAATAAAACACAGCTGAGTCCTGCTTCAACACAGCGTCAGTTAAATACAATGGTTTTATGTGATGTTTGTGAGGCTGATCAAGTGAAACCAGCGGCTCTGAGGAGCTTTAACAGTCTCTCATTTGCATTTCTTGTTTTCCCACCGAGCAGAGAGGATACAGGTAAACAGCACAGGTGTAATTCCTCTGCTGTCTCTGTATGTGCAGTGGGTCATCGTTAAAGTCAGTGGAGCTGCAGTGGAAGAGAAACAACAACACCTCCGTCAGCTCCACTGAGACGGTGATAATCTCCTGATTGAGACGTGCAGGCACCGTTCTGTTCGCTCTCTGCTCGACGTTGTGACAAACTCACGTAAGGTGGTTCAACCGTTGACTGTGTACACAGAATGGCGAGGGTATGCAACCGGGACAAGTGTAAGTCCCTGTGAACAGCTGGTTAGTCCACGTCTTCCGTTTGTAAGATAAAACAAAAACTCCTGGATGGATTTTCCACAAAACTAACCCGTCTTATACGTTGAATTTTCCTCGAATATATCGTTTACAGGAACAGCTGTTTGCAAGTTTACTAGAATCAACTCTTATCAGGGAGTTTGATATAAATAAATGTCTTTTCGAATGTGTTACAGCAGCAGCACATTGTTGCCTAAGCAGGTGTCGAGACAGCAGATCTAACACATTTGATCAGAGAAGCTCTAAAGTGAACAGAATAAACTGTCTGGTGCTGATCTGGGAACGATCACATCTTCTTCATGTCCTCGTCCTGCTCAGAAACAGAAACATGATTTTAACAGCTGCGAGCGTCTCGTCGACACGTCGCCTACATCCTCTGCCTTTCTGCTTTTCACACTTTTCTCTTCCAGTGATGCACAGAGTTTGACGCCCTCCCAGTTTGTTGGAGTCACCTTTATCCTCGATGTTAATCACTGCTCTCACATGAAGGAACCTCTTCCTCTGTGTCCCGTCAGCACAGATGTGTTCATCGCCCCCGTCTGCCCTTCACCTCCACAGCTGCATCACAATCAGTGGATCAGGACGGGAGAGAGAGAAGAAACAGCCGAGCACGGCAGAGAAATTCATCAACGAGGTGTTGGTTGCTCTGTGTGTGTCTGTGTGTGTGTGTGTGTGTGTGTGTCTGTGTCTGTGTCTGTGTGTGTGTGTGTGTGTGTGTGTGTGTGTGTGTGTTTAGGTGTTGAAGGGATTTTGCAGTGTGAAAACTGAAGGACACAAGCTGCTCTTCAAGCCTCTGACTGTGCTCTTAATTCTTCATATCTATAATTATAACCAACGCTGAGATCAACTGGGAGATGAAATAAACCTGCAGCGACGTTGCACTGGACACGTTTGCATTGTGTGTTGGCGGCGGCCATTCACCACAGACCGTAAACAAAGATGGACGACTCGTCTCCACTTCCTCCCACTGTTCAGAAATGGAGCTCAAATCACCTCCGATTCGAATGTTGCCATCTTGTGCATTTGGAGCCAGAGTCTGTAACGACAGCTGTCAATCATGACGCAGATTGTTGACTCTGCAGTCGGTTGCTTAGTTACAGAAAATACTGCAAACGAGCAACAGCGGTGGCGAAAAGCGCGAGCGGTGGTTTGTTTTCTTGGAGTAACGACATTGTAATAACGTTTTATGCCGCTCTTACACTGCCCCTACTGGTCATGTGCATATTGCAGAGCCATAGCATCGGTTTCTAAGGAATGTGCACGACCGACGCTGCAAACACAAGCCACCATGTTCGTGTATCTCCAACCTCAGGGTGAAGTCTCCACTCATCAGTGAAGCATCTTCTCCAGTTTTAAGCAGCTTTCA
The DNA here is from genome assembly GCF_009819705.1 of Hippoglossus hippoglossus. Taxonomy (NCBI): domain Eukaryota; kingdom Metazoa; phylum Chordata; class Actinopteri; order Pleuronectiformes; family Pleuronectidae; genus Hippoglossus; species Hippoglossus hippoglossus. The sequence continues at coordinate 3,100,790 of NC_047159.1, read as the reverse complement.
TCTCCACGTCACCGTCACCTACACTCAGGTTTATTGTGAAACCTGCCACAACCAGAGCGGAGGACAACACCTGCACATCTGGATGGAGACAGTGTGACAGGAAATGTTCACACTCAGGTGTGTGGAGCAGAGCCGAATGTTCTGGAGGTCTGTCGAAGAAATAACACACGTCATGGACCCACATGTTGTTTTCACACCTTAATCATCCAGTGAAGCACCAACGCTGCTCCACACACACACACACACACACACACACACACACACACACACGCACACGCACACGCACACACACACACATTCGGAAGCAGAAACTTTCTTTTTCTTTCTCTGTCCACATTTTCTCGCCCAGGCAAAGATTTTAAAAACTGATTTTCATCTGGGTAACAACCCACCTCCTGTTTCTCCAACCACCACATCTCTGCCGTCCTGGAGAACACTCTTCATATTTCTGTTTGATATAAACATCCTGTTGCAGCTGCAGTGCATATTAAACAACATATTATAAAAGAAACACCAACATAACTCCTGTAACACTTAAACCAACATATTCCTTTAGTCTGTGGTTTGTTTTGGTCTCCTGATTTCCTTTTTCTCCTTCAGGACTATAAATATATATATATAAAATAAATAACCCTGAATAATAAATGATGCCCTGAACTCTGCATTTAACCAAAACAAACTGTCTGGAGCAAAATGTAATTAATTACAAGAGGTTTAAGTGAAATGTTGAATCTGAGCACAGAGAACGTTTCTATAATAATAATATCACTATTTTAATTGATTAAATAAATAACTCATTGACTACGATTGTTATTTTGTGGATTGTCTCTTTTCCACGAGAGGAATCTGTCCCCTGCGACTCCCCCTGAGGTTTCTGTGGGTTACGGACAGGAGGTGTCGCACTTTGTATAGATTGTTAAACCCTATTTGTAATTTGTACACATGAGCAATACAAATTAAATCTGATTTGATTAGTTGCATTACTAAAAAGGTAGGAAATCTAATAAATTCAGTCTGTATCCAGGAACACGACTGGACCCACGTTCTCAATATTAATCCCGTGAAGCTGCTCGCTGAATTTGACTCTTTCAGCCGGGACTCGACACATTCACACGTTTCCCTCTCCTCTCCGGCGGCCTGCAGCCGGCAGCCCGAGGCCAGAGGAGGAAAGACCACATGAACTCCTGGATTAGATGGAGCTCTAAATATTTGATGAGCTGCTGTGTGTTTCCAGCAGCTTCACGGGCGTCCAAGGTTATAAGACTCTGCAGCTTCACACACACACGGTGACAAGGTGACACACACACACACACAGATAAACACACAAACACAGACAAACACACAAACACACTGTCAAGTATGTACACATGCAGACATATGCTCACAGTGCATACATAAATAGAGATCAGTCAACACAAGCATGCACAAATTCAGACTCAGTCACGCGTGGATGTGTGTGTGTGTGTGTGTGTGTGTGCAGACATATTTGTGCGTCTATACTTGTGTAGAACCCTACAGAGACAATCCTCATGCTCCTTCATCTCGACCAACGTCCACCCGTAAAACTTAAAACCAAGGTGTTACCCGACAAATCGTCTGAAGAAGTTTGAACTGAGAAAAGGATTTTTCAATGTCATCAGTTTTATTTTCTTCCAAACATCCATCAATGTCCCCCCCCCCCGATCTCACTTTCACAAACGTCCTTGATCAGAGCAAGTTTCCTCATTTAACAATCATCAAAAATGTCCTCAACTTTCCAAAGTGACCCCAGGTGGGAAAATTCCAACCATCAAGTTTGTCGGTCATCTCTTCCGTCGAGGGTCAGTTTGAAAAAAGTGTCGACCCGTCGTGACGTCATCCATTGGTTTGTGAGCTGCTGTTTTAAAGTGTCTGGTTTGGCCTTTTGTCGGGAGCCATCTTGGTTTTTTGAAACCAGGAGTATACATATCTGGAGGAGCTCGGGGGGGCGGGGGGGTGGAGTCTGTACCCATTGGACAAAACTAGCCGTCAATCATTCATTCTCGTTTCTCTGGTCTCAACTGAAACATTTTCTTACCGACTTTCTCAAAAATGTCCACTTCTCTGTCGTTTTTTACAGCCTCAGTCTGTGAGTATAAATAAACTTTAGCTACAGAATCATATTCACCTCGAGAAAAAAAAAAAGACAAAACCTTAAGTGGACCTTGGACGTTGAATTCACCGAACAGACAATTTCCTTCTTTCATATCCACTGAATGAGATTATGTGCTGCGGAAAAATCACTTTAATCAAACACTGAGTCCTGAACCCTCGTCCGTCTTGAAACGACAAACCTACGGACGATGTGTGGAAGGAGGAACAAACTGCCGACGAGAGGAGACATTCTCTGTAGCCTACTCCTGGCTGATAACTTTTCTATTTCGGGCTGTTGTTAAGAGAGGGAGCATCACCTGGGAATCAGCGGAAAGCCACAGAGCCGTGATGAATCACAGCCGTAGTGATGTGTTCAGCAAACGAAGCACAGAGGGAGTGAAATTAGGCTCCACAAGGTAAAAACAAAGACGGCGTGTAAAGCAACTCTGGAGCAGAAACAGGGAAATGAAAACAGTGACAAACTGTTCAGGCTGCAGGACGGTTCACCAGCCTCGGGCTTTTTAAAGGAACATGGCGTGGTTGTGATTGTTTGGCAGGAAAGACACGACACGCGTTCATCAGTCGGAGGCAGATATCACAGACGAGGGGCTCATCCATGTTTTAAAGAAAGTGTGACGACGACAGTGGCTTTGTCTTGATATTTCTGTGTCAACATTCACAAGGAGATCTCTCCTGCTTCAACAGACAGTGTTTGACTTCATTTTGGCTACAGGGGGTGCCATTACATATTCTCCAATTAAATTCAATCAAGAGGCCCCAAATTATACACACTCATAGATCAGTCCTCTACATTTTCCTGGGAAATCAGTGAAAATGTCAGATGACATCCGATCTCACAACGTTAAAGAAGGAGAAAAATAATTTACGGATCTGCCCCGAAATTTGACCCGTATCACATCCCTCCACCAGGGAGTTATCTTGCACACAAACAAGCCCGAGGATATAAAATATTTTCAAAGAGCTCGACTGGATTAAAAAGAAAAAGAAGAGGCAAAGTATTGATTCGCCCCTGAAACTAAAAACCACCTCCTGCAGGCGTCGTGACTCCATGCTGGTGTGAACGGTTCCTTTATATTCAATCCAACTGCACCAGATTACACACACTCATAAATATCAGTCCTCTAAATATAACTTGTTTTTATTTATTATTCTCTGAGAACAATGTTCAAAGGTCTCATAATATTAAAGAAAGGGGCAAAAAAAATTCCTGGATCAAAAACCCAAGTTTAACGAGTTCCTTCCTGACTCAAACCACATCCGCCACCCAGTTTCATGGTTGTGTGGTTTTTGTGTTATCTTGCTAAATAACAAACAAACAGATGAAAAGCTGCTCGGAGGAGGAAATCATCGTCTGCAGGAAGTGGTTACACTACTGACTGTAACGGATCCAGTCGTCTGTGATCGATCGAGATCTGATCGTTCATTCATTCAGAATCACAGGAACAGCGACGTCGTGTGTTTAATGAATGTGCAGTGATTTAGCATCTACTCACTGGAGCGGAGTGGGAAATCATAAATGAGAGTTTACGGCTCAGTGGGCCAGATGGTGCCGTGAGTTGAGGGACACGTTTTAATTTGATTAACCAGATGCCCTCCTGTTCTTCATGTTTATTTGTGATAAAGAGACCTTGACAACATCGTGTCAGACGACATGTTTCTTTAACCGGCAGATGGTGGAGACGGAAGAGTCCTCCGGCAAGAAACACTTCCAGGGACCTGTCCAAGTTTTTTAGGAGGCTCTCCTGCTAAGCTGCTCTTAGATCAGATCAGAAAAGATCAGATCAGATCAGATCAGATCAGATCAGATCAGATCAGAACAAATCAGATCAGATCAGATCAGATCAGAACAAATCAGATCAGATCAGATCAGGTTACATCAGATCAGATCAGATCAGATCAGAACAAATCAGATCAGATCAGATCAGGTTACATCAGATCAGAACAGATCAGATTAATTCTGTTTTCTTTCTGTTATGATACCAACTTGGTCAATAAAGGTTCTGTGAAGATAAAGTGACTGATCTTTATTGCTGTATCGTCCAGCTTCAACATCATAGTCCTGCTGCAACACGAGATCTGTAACGAAATGTTCTTCAGCTTCATTTTACTGTTGAGAGCAGAGTTTCTTTTTTCTTCTTCTTTCCTAAATAAAAACACCTGAGTGCTTCTGTGAGAGGACGTCTGCTGCCACCCTGTGGACAAAACCAGAGCTGCAGCCAGGGTCAGAGTTAAACACAATAATTACAATTTTAAAATATATCACTGAAAATAACAAATGATTATCTTAAAGATAAAATAAAATAAGTCAATTTTATTTTATTTGTAAAGTGCCAAATAATAATTGCAGCACAATGTTTTTACATAGGCTTTCCCTTGAATATGGCCATAAATATGACTATTTCCCTGTATAAAAGTAGTCGTGTGTACTCAAATAAATACCAGTACTTTACAGTATGAAGCTGTGCATCTTCTGCTACTGCAAATATTTCACAATAAAGCCCCATTTTTAAACAAAAGAATGGATTCGGGCAACAGAAACGCTGGAGAGCTTTTATTTGAAGCGCGTACAGAAAGTGTTGCAACCATTTATGTTTGTGACATAAATTCATCAGATAAACATTAAAACTCAGGTGAAAGATAATTTTTCTCTGTTTATTCTGCAGGGAAACACAATGTGTATCTGTTTATGACACTTACGTATTTACAACACTTCCCGAACCCGTTTCAAAGTAAAAGCACTCCAGCGTTTCACTTTCTAAATACATTCATTTGTTCGAAACAGGGCTTTTTTTATTGTTACAGACCGGAAGTCCTGACATTTAGTTTGGTACATAATCCGACTTGTACTGAAGGAAATGCATTAAACAATTTTTTTCAGATGAAAACCAATATATGTAGATATTTTGGAGGGAAAATGAAGAAAATGAACGGACCGCATCTACAACTAAACGAAGGTCGACAACTTAAAGCATTTTATCAATTTATAAGATAACTTGAAACTTATCTCAAAGTTGAAGAGAGTCAGGAGATGTCATTCAGATGATCCACAAGAGGGAAATATTTTAGCAACACTTGATGAGGTAAAGCTTTTTTAAAACCTAATCTTCACCAAAAAGGAGAATTTGAACCCCAGACTTCACGGAGTTTCCAGATCTTTAAAAGGCAAACATCTTATTTGCGTTTCATTTGATGATCAAACCTTCATTCTCTGTGGTCGATCTAAAAAAAAAATTCAGTGCTAGAAATTCAACGGCTTTAAAATTTCAAAATCTGATGAAACTGACTTACTTCCATGCAGCTGCCTCAAATCGCGGCAGCTGCCTTTACATATCAGTGGCAGTTTTCTGTCGCCACCGGAAGTGCCTCTCCGAGCTGCCACTGCCACGAGTTGAGCTTGCTAAAATAACAGTGTTATTTAATAGTGTTGCGATGTTTCTATCTTTACATTTATTTATTTAACAAATAAAATAATATTGTATTTATTGACAGGATAAGATAATCAGGTGTCAGCCCCACAATGGGGGACATTTGTGATGTTACAGCGATAAAGCATCAAACAGGGTCTTTTTGTTGTAGTTTTTTTTTATGTATTTATTTTTTTATATTTTTTAAATGAGGATGTTGCCTCAGTCTATTTTCTCCGGTGCAGTAGGGGGCGGTAATGAGCTGGAGGCCAACCGCCGTCGGACAGGTACAAGAAGGAGAACGTCCCATGACCAAACCGGAAGTATGGAGGTACAACTCCCGCCTTCCTCACACTGGGGGGGGTGTGGTGTCAGCAAACAAACTACACGACCACAGCGGTGTAGTTTGTTTTTAAACATCTGGATAGAAATATGAATATTGGCTGAAAATGACCAGAAGGTTCCAGCTCCAGCGGAGAAGGGACCCGGGCGGTGATCGCTGCTGTGTGCCTCAGTGCACCGCACCGGGGGGGTTCGACTCCCACCGGAGCTTCCATCGCTTCCCACAGGACGAGACGCAGAGGAAGACGTGGATGCGCAACGTGAGACGTCCGTACTTAGTGGTCACGAGGTCCATGGCGGTCTGCAGCCGACACTTCGTCCCCGCGGATGTTACCAAGCGATGCCTGAGGGAGGGAGCGGTGCCCCGGCTGTTCGCCTGGAACCGGTTCTCCCGACCGGCGTCCTCACCCAGCGGCTGCGGGACCAGTCCACCTCCAGAGGACGAGTCGAGGGGAGAAGCGATGGACGTGGGGATGTCCCTTCGGTGTCACGAGAAGCTGCTGGAGAAGGTGGAGAAGAAGCTGCAGAAGAAGCTGCTGGAGAAGAAGGTGGAGAAGAAGCTGCTGCAGAAGAAGGTGGAGAAGAAGCTGCTGGAGAAGAAGGTGGAGAAGAAGCTGCAGAAGAAGCTGCTGGAGAAGAAGGTGGAGAAGAAGCTGGTGGAGAAGAAGGTGGAGAAGAAGCTGCTGGAGAAGAAGGTGGAGAATAAGCTGCTGGAGAAGAAGCTGCTGGAGAAGAAGCTGCTGGAGGCGACACTGAAGCAGAAGTTTGGTCTGGAGAGGTTTTCAACATCAGATGATGACATCAGGTTCTACACCAGGTATATGCGAGCCAGGCTGTGTTCATATTCACGTTTCATCAGAATATTACCATGTTATTCATATTCAATATATATACATATCATTCATTCTATAGTGGGTGACTAAATGAGGGCATCCTGTAAACACAGGACCACACTATAGCGAATTATTAAAGTCAAGATAAGGACAATAACACAAAGCTACAAATGAACAATTAAAGGGCAGTCATAAAAGGTTATTTTAAAGTTTTTATATTTTAAAATGTATTAAAAATGCTGGTATAAGTGCCGTTTATACTAAACTCGAGTTTATAACCTGTACAGGTCACATAGTACATTTAAATGATGTAGGAAGAGGTTTGATAAAAAGGGGCGAAAGGAATAAAGAATAAATACAAATAAATGGTAACATTATTGTTTCATGAGTTTACACCCTGTTGTAGGTTTGCCAGCTACAGCCACCTCCAGGCGTTTTGGAAACAGATCGAACCTGCAACGGGGGAAATGGTCCGTGTCCTTCCACGGCCGTCCGCTCCCAGCACAACAGCAGATCCACCTCTTCAACCAGTAATCATGGTTCATACCTCATCTTGTTTTTTGAGAGCATCTTTCTGATTCATCTGCAAACACAAGAACATTAATTGTCTTATAGAATCTAGATAAACACATTCGTACATGTATGATTAGCAGACAATTATTATTGTTGCTTCTGCTAAACGTTGTCTCCCCAGAGCCCCCAGAGCCCACGCCTCCTGCTTATCGATGAGCTGTTCCTGTTCTTGATGTACCTGTCCCTGGGTCTGAAGGAGGAAGATCTGGCCGATCGCTTCAACATTCATCCGACCGCTGTCGGAGAGATAATCGAAACATGGGCCCATTTTTTGTACGCCTTACTGGGCGCCGTTGGAATCTGGATGTCTCCTGAGAACATTAGAGCCACGATGCCCGGTGTGTTTGGCCAGTTCTCTGACACGCAGGTCCTCGTGGACAGTGTAGAGATGAGATGCGAGATGCCTTCGTCTTTCCTCTCACAGCGTGAGACGTTTTCACTGTATAAATCCCACACTACTTTAAAGGGAATGATCGGCGTTTCACCACATGGCGCTGTCACCTTTGTCTCCTCCCTGTTTTCTGGCTCTGTCAGTGACACAGAATTGTTCCGGCAGTCCGGCATTTTCCCCCTTCTGGATAAAGACATGGCTGTTATGGTGGACACGGGATTCAGAATCGACGAGCTGGTGCCCTGCAAAGTCTACAGACCGCCTTTTCTAAGTAAACCCTCTGAGCTGTCTCATGACGAAGTGCTGGTCCCTGAAGATGTCACACGGTTGATGATGCATGTGGAGAAATCCACTAGGCGCATCAAAGAGAACAAACTATTCGACACCGTCATCCCTCCGACCGTTGCTGGCTGCATCAACCAGCTTTTCGTCGTCGCCTGCCTCCTGACAAACTTTCAAAACAGGCCACGAGTCGAGGCTCGAGCCGAAGAAGTGACTGTGTGTTAACCAGACTGAGCCTGGAAATGTTGTGTATGATGAAACTGGTTGTTACTGGGAAGTTGGTGGGTAACATTCCACATGATGTCCAATAGCTAACTGCTGTTGACATAAGGTTGTTCTAATCTACGTGGATTCAAATGTTTTACTATCCCATAGTTTTATTATCTCTCATGCTAGAAAGATGATGTTTGAATGATAATCGCAAAAATATTATATTTTATACAAAGTGCTATTTAAGTCGTATTTTACTCAGTCCCCATGAGAAAGTGAGTAAAATGTTTTATTTTTGTCACTGACAAATAAATGAATATTGTTTTTCTAATAACTTTATCACCCTTTGATGGACACATGGCTTCTTTTACCATCTGAATCTGAAAATCTATGCATGAAACATTCAAATACATTTTATATTTGCTTTAGTGAGCTCTCTGCTGTCATGCCAGGAAAAAAACAAAAAGATCCCGATCACGTTATAATGTGATACAGAACTAAATCATTTGGTACATGAGCGGCCGACAGAAACTTCATAATTGGAAGCTGCCCCTGATTGGCTGGGGAATGAATCACAGAATGCATCCTTCATTTGATTAGTTTACAGGCAATTCATAATTTGGAGAATAATTTTGGTAACAGACGCAAAGTTATGAAATCTTTATTCAATCCTCAAAATTATGCTTAGAGCACTGTTTTCAAAAAATAATGAGAAGACCATTTATGTGTGAAATGATTTTGGTGACTCCACACACTTTGGAGAGAATGCAAAAGCATATTTTTCTATATTGAGGGTTGTAGTCAGACCAGGAAGAGATCACGTATGGAAAGAATGCTTTGGTAATAAACATGTTCTGGAGGAGATATAACAACTGTGGGAGAAATATCTTAATAGCATTTGTTCTACCTAGTAAAGAGATCGGGAGCGTCCTCCAAAACCAAATATTATTCTGGAGTCTATCAGGGGATCACAGTTAGCCTTAAATAATGAATTATAATTTTGGGTGATAACTATTCCTAAGTATGTAAACCTTTCTTTTGTTAACTTAAAGGGAGTTGATGGAGCCATTCGTGATCCATAATACGAAAGGGCATGAGCTCGCACGTATCCAAGTGGACTCTGTAACCGGCAAAGGTTGCGCAGAATGACCCGCTCCATGTACCCATACCCGCCCCCTCTCTCAAACAAAACATTCTTTTCATTAAAATGAATCTTGTTTAATTTCGTCAACAGTATAAAACTCATGTAAAAAGCAGATACTCATTAAATGTAATTTGGATCTGCTATGTTGTGGGACAAACGTTGGTCAGGTTGGTGAAGTTTGAAGTCAGTCTGTGAGCAAACAGTCACCGAACACGTTTCCGTACGAGGTTTTCAGGAATTGGACGTAGTTCTGCAGACTGCAGTTTGTCGAGTCCGACTGCTCCAGTCTGTCCTTCATGTTCTGCAGCTGACTCTGGAACTGACGCTCCATCTGGACAAACAGAAAGGTCACAGAAATACAACTCATCAACATCGGAATCATTTCCTCTTTTAAATCCTGTTGAAGTGTTCGGAGGAGGGACAGTGACGTTGTGTACCTGCTCCTTGCTTCGCTGTTGCTGACTCAGCTCTGTCTTAGCTCGACTCAGCTGGTTCTGCAGGTCCAGGGCTTTAGACTGGGACGCGCTCTCTTTGGCCAGAACCTTCTGCATGCTGTTGTTAACCTGCACACAATGTTTTCCTGACTGGAATATTACTTTATATACATTAAATCACTCAAAACAGGAAAAATACATTTTTATGATCACATTACCAGAACAGAATCCCAACCAGAGTCAGTAAATTACTGATTATATTTAAACTATGATTATATTCATTGTTATTGAAGGCCACTGTGCACATGTAGACAACCTATTGGAGTCAAGCACAAAGACATAAACATAATAATTCCTGAAGGTAAATTTGTGAAAGCAACACGGAGACACCAAGACCTTTTGACACTTGTGGCTATATTTTTGTATGAAATGCACTTTATGAATGTGTGAATAACAAAAGTGTCGTGTAAAGAGCCGCTCGTGGTCATCAAGACTGGAAAAGTGCCATATCAGCCCATTTACATCCTGGTTTCACACCTGTCTCTCTGCAGCGTCCAGAGTTTGTTGCAGCTGTCTGGACAGAACGCTGCACTCGTGCGTCTTCTCCTCCAGCTGCTGCTGAACGCTGTGGACTCCAGCTTGTTTTGAGGTGAGAGCCTCAAACATCGCTTTGTGTTCTTCCTTCGTGTCCTCCAGGCTCCTACAACACACACAAATCAACAGTCGCTGTTTTCTGCAACATATGGAGGGATGATATATATCTTAGAAACATGTGTGCTCGTGTTTCAGAGATAGTTTTATAAGTGTTGGCACCTTTCTAAGTCGTGGATTGTTTCTTTGAGAACGTTGTTTTCCTCCTGCAGCAGCAGCTTCCTCTGCTGAAACATCTCCAGCTGAGCGTCTTGTTGCTCCACCTGTGGAGGAAAACCAACCACACAGAGTGAGCCATGACAGAAATCCACCTCGGGCAGAAGCTCACCAGGTAGAGCTTCTCCACAGCGGCCTGGGTTTGATTTAAGACCCAGACCCCCTTTCCAGTATCTCTAATACCACTACCAAAAACCTTTTACTTAAAAAGGAATCCACTTCTCCATGTTGTCCTGTAATATGTGAATATGTATCCAGTGTCCTGCTGTGTACCTGGTGTCTGACTTCGGACAGGGCCGAGCTGTTCTCCATCTTCCTCCGCTGGTGGGCGTCGACCTCCTGCTGGGCGTCTCGGAGCTGCTGCTCGGTCCTGCTCAGTCTGTCGGGTAGCGCCTCGAGCTCGTGGAGTCGGCCCAGCAGCTCCCTCCTCACCTGTTCCTTCTCCCTCTCCAGGCTCACCTTTACCTCCCGCATTTCCTTCTGCATCATCTCCAGCTTCAGGCAGTACCCCTCCGACTCCAGACGAGCCTGCTGGACCTGAACACAACACACCGGTATCTAAACATCGGATCTGTCCGTGCAGAAACCTGGATCTGGATCAGCACCACGAGAGAACCCTCATTTTCCATTTAATTTGCTGTGTGTAAAGTTTGTAAAGTGAAGCAGCTTCACCTCGAGTCAGTCCGTACCTTCTTCTTGTATTTCTCCACCAGGTCTTCATACTTTTCGATCGACGTCTTCAGCTGATGAGCTTCAGACTGAAGTCCCCGGAGTTTCTCCTCCAATGACGTTGACTCAGCCTGAACATGACATACATAGAAGTTAAACACACTTCCTCTAGTCGACAGAAATGATGAAACAGTGGAAGAAAAAGCCGTCAAAGCTGAGATGAGAAATCTAGATTTCTCTGGAGGTACCTGGAGTCTCTGGTTGTCCAGCTTGATGGAGGTGTTGTCAGCGATGAGGTAACGAAGCTGTTCACGGGACTTCTCTCTCTCCTGCCGGCTCCTCTCCTCCGCGGCGTGGAGCTGATAATCCAGCTCGTTCACGTGGCTGCGATGGAGGAAAGTACGGTTGTGAAAGAGTAAAACAAACTTCTTAACAGTTTTGGACGACGGTGGATGTGGTGGAGGCTACAAACTGCAACAGCTGATGATTTGGAGCAGTTCAGGGCCACTGTGGAAATCAATGGGTTTTTCCTCTATAAGGCTTCAGTGAGTTTGAGACTCATGCTGCTTGTTGTCAGTTCTATTTTCTCTCAGTTGTATTTTTTTGTTGTGTAATTTGTCTCATGACAAAAATAAAACCAAACCAAGGAGCAGTATTATGACTGTAACCCTAACTCTGGCACATTATGAGAAATTCAAGTGTGTAAAGGTCAAATAAATAATTCATATTGTCTGTGCACATCCTGATGTTTTACACACACAAACCAACAAGAGTTCACTCACAGTTTGAGAGCAGACACTTCCTCCTCCAGATGCTTTCTAGCAGCCGCCTCTTTAGAATGTCTCAGGCACCAGTCGCTGGATGTGGACAGAGCTTGAGCCAACTGGGTTTCCTTTCAAACAGAAAGAATATTATATTTATTAATGTTTCTATACTTCTCTATCATACAGTAGCATCAGGGAGGCACCTGATTGGTCCAGAAATCATTCTTCTATAGGGCGAATAAACGTAACACACAGGTAAGAGTCATAAAGAACTGTCTCCAGCATCAGATGGTCTGAACTCCACAGACCTGATCTCAACGTCACAGAGTTGGACTGGGATCATGTAGAGAAAAGGAAACTGGTGTTTTTCATCCTCTGTGTAATGTTCCATGTTGATAATTGATTTTAAACCTCACACATGTCCCTGACTGTGTAGATCCAGTCATTAGCTGCTGAGGGACGTGGAAATCATCCATTAAACTCCAGGATTTTGTGGAGGCGGCTCTGAATACTGACCTTCTCCTGAAGTTTTCCTTCCAGCTCTCTGGTGGCCTGCTGGGTCACCAGAGCCGGAGCTCTCTGGTCTGGCCTCCACTGCGTCGCCTCCTGGTCGTCGTCCCTACGCTGCCTCTGAGTCTGTAGCACCTCCTGCTTCTGCTCCTGTTTCTCCTGCATCCTCTGTCCCGCACAGGAAAAGGGGGGTGGCATACTCCATGAAAACTGTTCCCAATGTGGTCCCTGGATTACTCTGAATAATTAGGACATTGCTTCTGGACAAAAGATGTTGCTGTTCAATGTTTTTAAATTCGGTACGGACCATATAAGCAGTTATAAAGCTGTATTTTTTTTGTTATTTAGTTTTTTATATACATATACTGCTGAGCTGTTGTACTTTACGCTCACAGACCTGAATCTGAGCAGACATTCGAGCCTTTTCAGCCTCCGCTGTGTTCAGCTGAGACTCCATATCGTTGCGTGTTGACTCCAGGACTCTCCACTGCTCTTCCGTCGTCTTCCCGTTGTCCTGCCGTGAAGGAGGGAAGCAGAGGGTGAGTTTCTTTTTGTGGACGGCCTGAGGATTAACCTGTATCCGATGGTGTGAGAGACATCAGAAACAAAAGCACTGCTCCACTTTTCATTCTTCACCTTTTCAAAGTCCAAATGCTGAGCGAGCTTGGACGCCTCTTTCTCCTTGTTGCTGAGTTGGGCCAAAAGTCGCTGTAAGAGAAAAACAGAAACATGGAGGACGTCCTCAGATGACCTGGTGGGGGGTGAACATATGAACGAAGAGGTGAATAACAAGTCGCTCACAATGTTCTCAGCTTCACTGTCGGACAATCTCTTCTTCAAGGCGTCTTTCTGTTCGGACCAAACCAGTGAATCTCTCTGTGGATAAAAGCAACAGCAAGAACTATTGAATATCAGTGTTTATGGGGAAATGTATAATTCTTTAATAGTTTCTCTATAAACAGAAATCATATAAACTCGTCATTTTCTTCTTTGGTTTCCTTTCTGTTTAAATGGATTTATTTTGGCAGATTATGTCAACAGAATAAAAGCAGTAAACTTTCATTAAGTGAATTTACCCTGTCAATAATGGTCCAACCACAATTCTCATATTTCAGATGGAAGCAGCAGATGTTTGGAATTCATTGCTTCGTAAATGACTTAAACAATTAATTGACTATCAGAAATATTGCTGTTACTTATTATCTGATTTCTTGTTTTGGATTTTCGCTGGATCTTTGAGACGTTGAGACAGAACTCTGGACAGGTTGAGAGTAAATAAACTTGCTGTACCTCGTTCTGGCTCCACTCTCTGAGGAGCTCTCGGAGGCTCTGACTCGTGTAGTCAAACATCTGTATCTTCTCCAACAACAGCTCCTGCTGTCGCCCCACTGAGGCTGCGTTCCGCTTCGACAGCTGCTTGTCCTGAACAGCAAACAGATAAGTGAAACCGTGAGCACGTACAGAAACAGAAGTTCTCCTCTGTGCATCCATCATCCGTTCTGATCAGCCGTGTACACACAACAATCATTTTGGTGCCAGATTACAACCTTAAAGAGGCTGTCGACAGTCTCCTTCAGGGCAGTGAGCTGATTGGCTACTGTTACTCCGTCGATTTCTGCTTCTACCAAGGCCCTCAGGAGCACGTCCGTCTCTCCGTGTTGACTCTTTGAATCCAGTCTGTCAGCAGGAAAAAGAAGAAAATCATAAGTACGAGTGTGTTACACAGCTGTGATCGTACGGTACACGTGTCATCGGCTGGTATCTGGCAGTTCTTCTGCTGCAACCTCAAACTTTTCAAGAAACTAAGTACATTTGCTTAAGTACAAATTTAAGGTCCTTATACTTTACTTGATTATTCACATCTTATTAAAACTTTCCCTCAAAACTAAAATGACCTCAACCTGCATTAGTATTAAAAGTACTTTAAAATCCATGACTAGGGACAATTTACTGTATTTTTAGGATCTTGAATGCTGGAATTATACTTGTGTTGGAGTATTTTTAAACTGTGGTAATAGAAGTTAAGTAAACTCAACTTTAGTAAAGGATCTGAGTACTTCTGCCACTCAACATGACTGACAATGATTCTGAAACAGCATAAATACGACAGCTTTTCAGTAAAGACAAGACTAAAGAAGCCCCCTATGTCCTATAACTTTGTATAAATCGATCCTATTTTACTAGTACAACTGTCTAATGAAAATCTGGCAGCGTTCTCACTGTAGGATGAAAAACCCAAATGAAAAGGAGCTGTTTTTACTAGTGTTTAATCATTTAAACTGTATGTATTGTTATTTTCTTTACTTTATATTTAAAAACTTTATATTTACATCAGGAGCGGTCCCTCTTTACGGAGGCCGCCATGTTTTTTACAGTAGCCCAGACTGGACAAACTAAACACCCTTTGAGTTTTTATAACTGAAGGCTGCCACAGGTTCTCTGTCATGTTTGGAAGGAAAGGGTGAGGTGAGGGGTGTTCAGCTGCAACATGCAACTTCACCACTAGATGTCACTAAAGTCTACAAACTGAACCTTTAAGTTGTGTTTGATTTGAATATGGGACATTCATTTGAAGCTTTGATAGTTGTTGCGGCTCTGACCTCTTTAAATGACGGACGTCTTCTTCCTCTCGGAGCAGGACGCTGAGGTTTTCCTCCTGCTCCTCTCCACCACGCCGATGTCCTGACTGATGCTGCACTCGGCTTCTCTGAAGGAGAGACACAAACAAACACAACTCAGTGAACACATAAATAAGGATGAAGGGTTTGTCTATGGTGCCGAAAGGGGGCCGGGCACAATCAAGTTAGCATTTAGTCAAAACATACACCACAAATTTTCAATGTTTTTATTTATTTTCAAGTCCACTTCTGGTTTTGAACGCCTCCTTGTTTTATAACAAAGGGAAACATTTCACCCACTCCCAGCTTTCTCACGGGTCAGATTTCTGCTTTGTGTGTTGGCAGTTTAGCATGAATAGCTACTATCTTTAATTCCTCAACCACAAAATGAGATTATCACCTGTTTTGTGCAAACCTGTTTGTCCTGTTAGGGGAACAAACCCTAGCCCTCCTCCCCCCCGCTGGATTCACGTGTCAGTATATTCATGGTCTCTGGTAGAAAACATGGAAGTGAGAGATAAATAAAGAGACCTGGCAGGTGTGTGAGCCCACGTCTTTTCCGGAGGACGATGGTCCTGGAGGAATCCACGGAGACCGGACCTTTGGCCTCGCTCCATCTCCCTTCCCCTGATAATATTTTGTCCTGTTCTGCAGAAGATGGAGACAAATTCCTCATAAGACGTATTACAGCGTCAGCATCCTCTTCTTACAATATTCGAAAAATATTTCATTGTAAACACAGGTAGAGACACAAAAATGTGTTTGCGTCCCTTTGTGGATGTTGTGTGTCTCTCATGATTTTGCCTCTCTGTCATCGTTCTGAGCGTCTTTGTTTCATCTCTTTATTCTGTTAGTGGTTATTTTGAGTCTCTTTGTGGACGTTCTGTTTCTCTTAAAGGACATTTTGTGTCTCTTGGTGGTTGTAGTGGCTATTTGTCCTGTTTCTGTCAAAATAAACTTAACAAAAAACCACTGAAGCCCCGGTCTAGTTGGGTTGTACTCAGCCAATTGAAGAATTAATGGTGGGGTGCATTTATTTTCATGTTCAAAAACAAAGATATAAATGTGCTTCTCCTCATTTCCCTTCCTGGTTCTTCCCCTCATTAACACACCTGCTACCTTTATGGTGACTCCTACCTGGTCTATGACTTTGTTCTTTGTTACTTTTTGAATAACAATCTAACGCACAACATGGGTCAAAAATGACCTGTATTCATTTCCTGTGTTATTTCATGCATGTACATATAGTTATTTGCTATATCTTTGAAATAAATGTATTTTATCATTAAATATTTTAAGTATTCATTAAATATCTTGTTTTTGATTACCACAAATCATTATTTTACTTTTTACTTTCTTACTTTATAAACAAACGTAAATGGTCACTTTTACACACATGGGTCCAAAATGACCCACACACAGTTTGTATTCACTACAGAACACCTGCCATACGTTTCACACATCTGCTTCTGCACATCTGATGCATGTAAGTCTTATTTTATTAGTGAGAAAAATTTAATATGTACAATACTAACTAGCTGTTAGCTAGCTGGGGTCTTTTCTGGCTAGCTAACCATAGCTAGATGATCAACAAAATAAAACTCGAAATATAACAGTATATACTTAATAGGCTGATTGATATGCATTTGAAAATATGCTTTCTTTATTCGGAGTGTTTATGGCTGGTCACAATCATTTCAGACTTACGGTTGACACGTTCATAAAGATGCTGAATGAAGAACAGTATGAGGAGGAGGAGGAGGAGGAGGAAACTCTTGGTCTTGGTTCTGAGTCTGTAATCGCTGACGCTGAGGACCTAGACTATGTTCTACAGGATCAAGCTGGAGTTGTAGTTCTGTCCTGGAGTCCAGCTCTCCTACATGAAGAAGGCCCCTTTGATGACATAGGAGACTCATCTTCTATGTCATCAAAGGAGCCTTCTCGTAAACGAAGAGGGAAGAATAATCTATATAAGAATATAGCAAAGAAACACTCAGCAATGCATGAACTTAATGTGCCCAGGACTGTGTGTACATTCATTTAGTTATTAATCGATGATGTCGGATCATGACTCCGGCTCATTCCGCTCACTTTAACACTGAAGTCCTCACTGAATTTAAAGTTGATCTGATGAAAGCTCTAGGAGGAGTTAGTCAAAATACAACATGTGTAAATGGTCAAAAATGGCCACTTAATTCAAAATGGCCGACTTCCTGTTTGGTCTAGCATATCGGTGCAAGAGGGTTTTTTGTTCGTAGTGAAATGACACATGTTAACTCACAGTTTCCATATGACTTAATAATCAATGTCTTGAGGCCTTTCTGACAAAGTTTGACATGGTTGTGGTCAATGGCCGAGGAGGAGTACATCTGAGTGTAAGACGTCCAAAAAACAAGACATTTCCTGTTGCCACCAGGGGGCACTGTCATGATTTCTGTGAGTTAGTTTTAATTTCCAAGGAGTCAAGATGACAATCACCGAATTGGAAGTTGATCTGATGAAAGCTCTGGGAGGAGTTTGTTAAAATAAACAACGTGTAAAACGGCCACAAAATCCAAAAAGGCCGACTTCCTGTTGCGTTAATCAAATTTTTTTTCTTTTCGTGTTTGGCGAATTTTCGAGTATGTTCAGGCCGTCAAATATATTTTCCTAGAACCAACAGAAAAACAATTGGGCCTTTGAACTGTCGGTGCTCTGGCCCTAATAACAAATAATACTAATCACAATATATCAAACTAATGAAATAGCTCCTACAGTGGTAGGTTTGTGACTCTGCGGACATTTTGTGAATTAAATTTGACAGTGTGTGTATCTTTGTGACTTTTCTTTTGACATTTTATCTCTTTGTGTTAGTTAAGTGCATCTATGTTGACATTTTGTGTCTCTTTGTGGTAGATTTGAGTCTTTGTGGTAGTTTTGTGTCTCTGTTGACATTTTGTGTCTCTTTGTGCTAGATTTGAGTCTTTGTGGTAGTTTTGTGTCCCTGTTGACATGTTGTGTCTTGTTTTTGTGTCTCTTCTGTTGACATGTTGTGTCTTGTTTTTGTGTCTCTTCTGTTGACAGGTGAATCACCTACAGAAACTATAAAGAAACTAACAAATCAGAGCAAAAAAAATCAGAATAACTGAGCTTATGAATTTCAAATATTATCTTCACTGTGTATTGTAGATATTTAAACACTAGATCATCGCACGTACTTTACATGAGCAGTACAAACGTCGGCCTGTGTTCCCAGTGGAACGAACCAGTGTAACAACCTGCGGGGGTTTGCTGCTCCTCACGTGCACGTGCACAGGTGTGGTCCCCGGTACGTGGACATGAACCGGAGGCGGTGACGGTGACTCCCGGGTTCTCATTCGGTCCGGACCCGTTCACACGTCACATCAACATCCGGAGTTCAGGTTTGTGATCAACTCAACCCAAAGTGAACACGTGTTCCACCAGACAGCTCGTCATTGGCCCGCTAACTCACGCGACCCGAGATGAATCTCCGCGTCTGACTCCGGAAGCGACTGTTCGGTCCGGTCCACTAACGAGCCCGCTGATTGGCTCGTTGGCAGGACCTCGTTCTGTGATTGGTGGAGGAGAGTTTCGATTTGCGTCGCCCCTGGTAACCGTTCAGAGGCAATGCTGCGTTCACGGACTGTGGATGCATCGTGTGCACTTTGAGTATGAACATGATGTGTTGGTGGTAGTTGGCGAGCACGCGTGTGTCACGCAAAGATTGTAAAGAAAACTGTGTCTCGTGAAAAGACAATTTACTGTTTGAGATGAGGAATAAGAAGGAAATGAATTCGGATTTCAAATACAAAAGTAAAACTTGTTTCAAACAGGTTTCATGAACACAACAGTGAGTTCAGTGAACTCCAGTTTCTTACATTAATAATCATCTTTATTTACAAGTGTTTTATACAACTGATTTGTTGTTTTCTCACTCCAGGTTGGGCCATTTATGACAAGCACATTATAGTAATATACTACTTACGACTATTATATTATAGTTATGTACAATGTATAACAAATATACTATAGTAATATACTATTTATGACAACCGTTTTATAGTAATATACTATTTATTATACTATGTATACCTTAAAGTATGCATTAAACCCTTATAGCTCTGTTCTGTTTACATGCTTTTGTTTCTTTATGTTTTATGCTACACCTTCTGCACATTGGACTGTGAGAAACACCAGTTTGTCCAGCTGTAAATTCTATGAGAAGACTACTCAGGACCATTGGCCTTAAGATGAGTCAAAGGAGAACATAACATGGCACCGACAGGTGAAGAGTCTTCAGAATGGAAAATGAAGCACACACAATAAAAAAGGAAAAAAACTAAATTAAAAAAAAACTTTGCTCCCGAACATGAGTGGAAAAAGCAAACAGGGAATCGAAGGTTGAGGGTCTGGGTTGGTGATGTTATTTCATTAGTCATCTTCTCCCTCATCATCCTGCAAGAGCAAGTAAATATCGGATTGTCAGTGAATGTTATAAAATTACTGCAGACATGTGTTTTCTTTACTTTTATCACTTTACCTCTCCATCTTCTCCATCATCCTCTTCATCCTCCTCTCCATCTTCATCTCCCTCCTCGTCGATGTCCTCCAGACCCTCTTCATCCTCTTCCTAGTCTTCACCTTCACCCTCTTCATCATCCATGTCAGGAACCTGGGGGAAATAATCACTGTCAGCACTTCTGTATTTCAATAGTAGAGGATGTAATGTAATTACAGTTTCCTGTTGTGAACAGCTCAAACATTTCTGCTCATTGTGGGAAATGGCATCCAGGGAAATTAATATACCACTAGAATATGAGCAGTTAGGGCTGGCGATACGGAAACAAATCTTATCCCGAAATTTTGGGATATCGATATATTTCGCAATATAAATCAAATAATCCCAAAACAACATTTCTGTTTATGTACAGTGTCTTCTTATGTACAAACGGGTTTTTTTAATGCACGAAACAGAATCTAAACAATGTTTTGGGGCGGCACGGTGGAGCAGTGGTTAGCACTGTTGCCTCTCAGCAAGGGGGTCCCCGATTTGAATCCATGTCCTCCCTGTGTCTTTGTGGGTCCATAGACCTTTGTGGTCCATAGGTCAGATTACAGATCGGGGTTAACTGGAGACTCTAAATTGACCCTAGGTGTGAATGTTAGTGGTTTGTATGTTGTCAAGCTGTCCAGGGGAATAAAGATGATGGATGAATAACCTTTTGGTGTAATTTATGTTTACTTTTATACATTTTATTATAAGACAAAAATAAACAAACTAAAACATCATGCTTTGTTGCCCTCTGGTGGTTCTATCAGGAAGGACACAATGGTACAGACTAAAAGCAGCTCCCAGTTCCTTCACCCTCTCCAGGCTCACCTTCACCTTCACCTCCCTCATCCCTGCTGGAGCTGAACACAACACACCGGTATCTAAAGATCTGATCTGTCCGTTCAGAAACCTGGATCTGGATCAGCACCACAAGATCTGAATGAGATCCTTTTTAATTTGTGATTTCAGTGAACTATCCCTCAATTGCTGTTTCTTGACTGATGGCGCTACTTGATATATTTCTCCACCAGGTCTTCGTACTTTGAAGTCCCCTGAGTTTCTCCTCCTCCGTCGACTCAGCCTGAACATGATGCACATTTTAAATAAAACGCCAGTTAAATACATTTCCTTTAGTCGACAGAAATGATGAAACAGTGGAAGAAAAAGCCGTCAAAGCTGAGATGATTCACGGACACTGAGTATTTTAACATGAAGTGTATCTGTCTTCCACAGATACTAAATTCTCAACATCACAATGTGATGAATTAGATGCTTTAGATTCAATGAATGAAGGAAAAAATGCTAATTTATGAGACTGACGTGAGAAATCTTAAATATGCTGTGGATTTTTCTGGAGTCTCTGGTTGTCCAGTTTGATGGAGGCGTTGTCAGCGATGAGGTAACAAAGCTGTTCCCAGAACCTTTCTCTCTCCACCCAGCTCCTCTCCTCAGCTTCTCCAGCTCGTTCACGTGGCTGCGATGGAGGAAAGTACGGTTGTGAAAGAGTAAAACAAACAGTAAAACAAAAATAAAACCAAACCAAGGAACAGTATCATGACTGTAACCCTACAGTAACCCTAACTCTAGCACATTATGAGAAAGTGTGTAAAGGCCAAATAAACTACAACAGTATATTCACGATTCATATTGTTGTAATACTAAATCATAATATAATCATAAAACTGTCCTACAGACAATCAGAGATGATTCTGTGGTACAATCTGATAAATATATATTTTTTCCTGATGTGAAAATGTCACACACGATTGTCTGTGCACATCCAGATGTTTGACACACACAAACCAACAAGAGTTCACACACAGTTTGAGAGCAGACACTTCCTCCTCCAGCTGCTTTGAGCAACAGTCGTCAAATTGGGTTTCCTTTCAAACAGAAAGAATATTATATTTATTAATGTTTCTATACTTCTCTATCATACAGTAACACCAGGGAGGCACCTGATTGGTCCAGAAATCATTCTTCTCTAGGGCAAATAACCGGAACACACAGGTAGAGTCATAAAGAACTGTCTCCAGAGACAAGAAGAACAAGGAGTCCAGCACCAGATGGTCTGAGCTCCACAGACCTGATCTCAACATCACAGAGTTGGACTGGGATCATGTAGAGAAAAAGAAACTGGTGTTTTTTAACTGTGCGGCTGTGAAGGAGTAAAAACCAACACTTTAAAGTTACGGTGCTTTTTGAATCTTTAGTTTCGGGAGGAAACACATAAAGTACGAAAAGGGCGGTAAAAAACACAATGCTCCATGAGCCGGAACCGGAAAGATGTCTTCTTCTTCTTCTCGGCAGACTAGGCACTATTTGGTGCGTTGCTGCCTCCCACCGGTAGGGACGCATCACTGCAGTTTATGCCCTCAGTTTATACCTTGCGCTAAGAATGTGAAGTTTTAAGGAAGTGCCAGACTTCCCCTGCTCTCTTCTTCTCATACATCCCATCACCAAGCAGGGTTTTCACAGGAAAGGGTTCACTACCCAGTTTGCCTATTGCTTTAAATAGCTCCCTCCTGTCTTTATCATAGAGGGGACAATCCATCACAATATGTTGGACAGACTCCAGGACTCCACAGTTGCTCTCTATCTTTCCCCACAAGCACCATCCCACTCGTCCACAGGGCCAGAGCCTTAGTCTTGTCAAGCTTGGATGTTCTGTAGCTTTCTCCCTCTGCTGTCTCCATCCCACTCTTCTGGAAGATTTCAGGATCAGGTTTTATTGCCAAGCAGAATTACACATACAAGGAATCTGCTGTGGTGTATCTGTGCAAGTATGAATATAAAAAATAGAAGACAAAAATGTAATGTAAGAAATAGATAAATGTAAAATACCACAAGCAACCGGTGCTCAGATTTAGTTGAACAACAGTAACGTTGCCACGGTTTAAAAATCACTCAATTACAGGTAAAAGTGCTGCTTTTGAAATTATATTAAATTACAGGAATACTTTCAGTAAATTGTGCTTTTATTTTTGCTTCAAAGGGACAAACATAATACATTTAAATAAAATAGATTTAAATTTAAATCGAATACAAACAAACAGGAATGTGAGGATGCAAAGTGTAACAGCAAAGTGACAAGTCATGCGAGGTAAAGTAATTAAACAGTTCAAATAAGCAAAGGAAAACTGTCGATTGAATTAAGAAGCTTGGAGGTGAAATCTGTTGTGGAGCGTGCAGCCCTGCTCCGGGGACATCTGCCAGAGACAAACAGAGAAAACTGTCTTCTGATGACAACAAGGTAATTCTCCATGTCACAAAGTGTGGGGGCGACTTCTTCAGTCCGGCTCCAGCAGATGAACTCACAACACATCAGACGCAAAAATAAATGAGCCAAGTGAAGGAAAAGGAACAACATGAACAAACTGTTTCACCATGAAGCAGAACGACTGTTTCTAACCTTCATAAAACATCTTTATTTATAAGTGTTTTATTCAACAGATTATTTGTTTTCTCCCTCCAGGTTTGGCCTCAGACACCATCACAAAACCCAGATGTGAGGAGTCAGAGCAGACCTCGTTGGGATTAATCACCCATCCACTGTTAAGAGAAGAGTTCAAACCCTGCTAATGACCCAGTTAACCCAGGTGCCGTCTCTGCAACCTATTTCTTGAGATTCATTTCTATGCACCCACTTGGTTTAAATCATACATACATATAACAGACAATGGTAATAGTCAATCAGGTGGCAACTATATTATAGGAACATACTATATATAACAACCATATTATAGTGATGTGCTATTTATGACAATCACATTACAGTAATATATAATAGTTGCTATGAAAGTTAGCTGCTATGCTTGATAGTTTTAAGAAACAACTCAAGACCTATTTCTACGATCTTGCTTTTAATTAATTTAATTACATTTATTTTCTCCTGAGTCTTTGTTTTATTACTAACGTGCTCTTATTGATCTCTTATTCCATGTCTTTGATTTGATCGTAAAGCCCTTTGAGCAGCATTTTATGTACGACAGGTGCTGTATGAATAAAATGTATCATTATTATTATATTATAGTAAAATACCATCTTTTTAACAATGACACATACTATATATACACAACTTATAATAACCTTATACAGTCTCTGACCTGTGTTTACATGTGGTTTTTTGCTGCACTGTTCTTTTGCACGTCGGCCCCAGAGAAACACAGATTTCTGTGCCTGTGGGTTGAACGACAAATAAAGTTGACTTTACTTTTCGTGTGATTTAATGTAAATTGTGTTTATTTTAAATCCACGAAGAAGTGGGGCCCAGACTTTAGTTCTTTATTAAAACAGTTGTTATGAAAGATCAGTAGAATCCATGTTGCACGGAGGGGAAGCTGCGGAGTTCCCCCGCATCATGGAGGGTTTCACTGGGGGCTGAGGTTCGTCTAACTCTCATCCAGCTGCTGCACATCTGCTTCTCCTCCGGTGCTCGCGGAGAGAAGGAAACGGTTGAGATGACTGTGTTTCCTGTTTGTTCACATGGCACTTCCGAACATTAGCTTAGCCCGACGGAGCAAGCTAAGCTATCGGCCTGTTTGTTAGCGATTTAGCTTCCGTTCATTAATCACTATATATATATATCGTATTGTTATGTCTGTGCTGTCAGTTGTCAAACACCCATGAGATGAACCGTCTGTTGACAACAGGCCGCGCACCGACGACCCGCCTCGGCTCACAACAAAGCTGCTAGCACGCGTGACCGCTAGCTTTAGCTTCGGCCGTCCATGTGCGTGCGGAGCAGCGATGAGGTGCGTGCGGGGGCTGCGGGGTTTCACAGCGACACTGATCCACGTCTCCGCGGTGCTCCTGGTGTGGACCGGGGCTCCGCGGGCCGGGGAGGCGTGTGCGGCCGCGGGGGAGCAGCGGAGCACCAGCGCCGACGCCCTCCTGCTGTGCCGGGCGTGCGGACACGAGCTGGCGACCGGGGCGGACATTCGCTCGGTCCCCAGCCGACTGGCGCTGTCCAGCCGCAACCACACGCTGCCCGGGGGCCGGCGGGTGGACGTGCAGCTCTTCGAGAACCCCCACGGGCACCGCTTCGAGGTGTTCACGTTCGGGAGGGCGGATGTCGCTCAGCACTGGCCGGCGGACAGACACTTCTCCTGGTTCCCCGGGTTCTCGTGGACCGCGGCCACCTGTCCCCGGTGTCAGACCCATCTAGGTGGGTACCGACCTGCAGTGTGTGGTACCGAGCAGGAACAGTGCACACACCACGAATCCACTTTTCATTTAAAATGGTCTTCATCCTGCCGAGAAACACGTGATTTATCACCATCAACAAACTTGAACGTGGTTCAATCAAACACATTTTATTTATTTAGCCCATATTCACAAATCATTATGTGTCTCATGGGGCTTAAGTTCATTTTACTTTCCATTGTTCAAGTTAAGTAAATCTCGAGAAATATATTCAAACCAGAACTTTACTGTTTGTATTGGCCACAATCTATTAATCAGAATTAATTGAAAACATTCAATTCTTGTTGAAAACCGAATTGAATAAAAATATTTAAGCCTCTCAATATAAGTAGGGTTGAACAAGTAATGTCATTATTAAATCAAACTCAATATCCACAAACTGACCTCATTTAATTCTTGTGTTGGTTTGATAAGACATTGAAATCACAATTCTCCCTTACTGTCTCAATTATGGAGCAAATATCGTTGAGTAAGTCAAGATATAAAGAAATCATATTAAATAGTGACAATACAGAACCGGGATTAATGCAACACATTGTCAATCTTGTTCATCAAAAATCCACTTTAATTTAAAATGCTCATCATCAAACAGCTGTTCCTGAGGTTGAAGCCATTCCTGGTGAGAAACACATGATTTTTCACTATCAAGAAACATTTGAATGTAAAGAAAATAGACTTTAACGTGGTCAATCAATCATATTTTGTTTGAATAGCCCATATTCACAAGTTTTCTCACAGGGCTTTTAGTTAATTTAACATTTTCACAGATAAAGTTAAGTAAATCTAGAGGGAAATATATTCCAAACAGAACTTTACTGTTTGTATTGGCCACGAACTATTAATCAGAATAAATTGAAAACATGAAATTCCTTGTTGAAAACTGAATTGAATTAAACATTTATCCCTCTCAATACAAGTAGGTTTGAACAAGTGAATATCATTATTAAAGCAAACTCAAGACCCCCAGACTGACCTCATTTAATTATTGTGTTGGTTCATTGAAATCACAATTCTCCGTTACTGTCTCAATTATGAAGCAAATAACTTTGAGTGAGTCGAGACAATACTCAACTGGGATTAGTGCAACTCATTCAGGATGTAGTATTGTCAATCCTATTCATATTAGTGACAGCTTTATATTTATAATGAATTAAATTACACAGTACAATGCAACTTGCACTAAATACTTGTATTTATATTCTGTGTTTCAGTGAAGACTTAAAAGATCATGAGTTAAGGTCTTAATTATGGTGTAAATCACTTTGAGCAGTGGAGCTGAAATAATTAATAACAGAAAACAAACTACTTTGATAGTTGAATAAATGTATGAGTAATTGTTTTAAAGCAAAAATGCTGAACATTTGACTTGTTCTCCAGTCGTGAGGATTTGATGCTTTTACTTCACTAATTATTGTCAATTGAAAGTCTTCTTACTTTTGGACAGTTGTGTTGTAATGGATATTTTTCAGTCCAATTTATATTAAAAAAAAACAGTGGTCAACTGGTGATGGAAGTAAGCCTTATTGAAAAGTTTTAACACAAAAAATAAAGCATTTAAATTGGACCTACTCAAGTAATTTTGGAGATATTAAATTTAGAGCTAAAATATTCATTGTTATTGTCTGCGTTTAATATATGTACATAAACTTTGGAGAAAATAAAAACTAGTTGCGCCAAATCTATATAAATACACCTTCGAATAAATTTTTTTTGCCATAATTTACAACCAACAGTTGGTAACTCATTTGGGAGCAACTTATAATTTTTTATTTGTTCACCTCTAACAGAAAAAACTCATGTTTACTTCAGCCTACACTGCCCAACGTCTTTGTGTTGTATGATCCACGATATACTGTGGTGCTCATTTATTAACATCTTCCTCCCCGTGTGTTTTATACAAGTGATTTGTTGCCCTCTCCCTCCAGGATGGGCCTTCCAGCCGAGCGTCTGGCCCGACACCATCACACAATCTAAATTTGAGGAGTCCAACCAAACCTTCGTGGCTTTAATCACCCACCGACTGCTAAGTGAAGACTTTGCTTCCAGCCTGCTAATGACTCCCAAATCCTTCACCAGCTGATGGACTCTGACTGTTCAGTTAACCCAGGTGCCTTTTCTGTGACCTTTCCCTCAAATAAATGTCTATACGCCTCCTTGGTTTGAAGACTCCCACACGTGTGTACACAGTAAGTTTTATTATTGTAACAAAGCAAGTTGTACACCTCAAATTTAAAACAGTTTCTTTTCCCCCCAGCGGAAAAGGAAAGGGTGATTATATGTAAATTCTTTGAGATAACAGGTGGTTTTTTTTAAACCCATGAAGCAGTGGGGGCCAAAATTTACAAGCTTGTTTTTTTCCATTTTGTTCTTTATTAAAAATGTCATTTCAAATCTCATGGATATCTGTAAAACAATACAATGAAAAGAAAAAAAAAAAAGTCCCATAGAAATGATAAAATAACCACTCTCCCCATAACCAACATACTCCTGCCCCTCCCCAGCTTACCCCACCCCCCGCCCCCTAAACATTACAAGTCAAAAGGAATGAGCTGGTACTTGTTAACCACATAGGGGAAAAATAACAGTTTAAGGGACCAACGCCCCAACTAAAAAAATAAAAAATATGGGGAAAAATATCGAGGTCTGCTAGCGCTAGGTCACTACACCATGGCTTTAGTCAATTTACCACACAACCTTAAACAGAAGGAATTCTGTGTGAAGTATCTTCAAATTCTACTCAGGATGCCGTGCTGATACTATTGCAATACTTTTTTTATTATCATTTTTTTTCGATGACTGTGGGGATGGTACTCACAATTCAGGGCAAAGTGCCATTGGCCTTAAGATGAGTCAAAGGAGAACATAACATGGCACCGACAGGTGAAGAGGCTTCAGAATGGAAAATGAAGCACACACAATAAAAAAGGAAAAAAACAAAATTAAAAAAAACTTTGCTCCCGAACATGAGTGGAAAAAGCAAACAGGGAATCGAAGGTTGAGGGTCTGGGTTGGTGATGTTATTTCATTAGTCATCTTCTCCCTCGTCATCCTGCAAGAGCAAGTAAATACCGGATTGTCAGTGAATGTTCAAAAATTACTGCAGACAACATGCGTTTTCTTTACTTTTATCACTTTACCTCTCCATCTTCTCCATCATCTTCCTCATCCTCCTCTCCATCTTCATCTCCCTCCTCATCGATGTCCTCCAGACCCTCTTCATCCTCTTCTTCATCTTCACCTTCACCCTCTTCGTCATCCATGTCAGGAACCTGGGGGAAATAATCACTGTCAGCACTTCTGTGTTTCAATAGTAGAGGATGTAATGTAATTACAGTTTCCTGTTGTGAACAGCTCAAACATTTCTGCTCATTGTGGGAAATGGCCACCAGGGAAATTAATATACCACTAGACACTAGCAGTAATAAGCACTTTTATTTGCGTGTCATAAACCTACCAGGTAGTACTGCAGAGGGTTGGGCCAGATGTCGTCCTTGATGACCTCCCCAAGCTCATCAGCGCCAGCGTCGGCATGATCAGTGAACCAAGTGAAGAAGCTCTCTGGCTCTTCGTGTTGCCTCTTCCTCCCTGCTTTGTTCTGTGTCTGGCTGGAGCGCTTGGTCAGGTCCTACAAATAAAACAACACATAAGATGACTGCTCAGCACAGGTTGTGTGGCTTTGATTGAACTCTAAAATAACTCAGGTCAAAAGTTGACAATGGAGGGACAATCATAATAGTGCTACCCAACAGTTAAAAACAATGGCCTTGGGTCTCGCCACATTATTTACTTTAATGGCAAAGACAAAATAATAAAAAAAGACCGACATACCTTTCCTGACTTCCATTTGATTTCTGTTGACTTTGAAGATGGGTCTCCGCTCTCGTTCAGATGGAACTCTTTGGAAAGTACTTTGTTTTCGAAGTACGGATTTTCATCGAAATACTAGAAGACAGAATGCACTCAGGTGAGAACACAGGAAACAACTTCTCCGTGGTGCAACCGTGAAACATTGCAATACTTACAAAATCTATTCTGTAGCCCGACTTGATGTCTTCAAACTCTGTCACCTCCACCCGGCTCAGGTAATGAAGCGCTTCTTCATCTTCCTCTCCCAGTAGGGCAGATACTGCAGGGAAACATTTTAACAGAGCAAACATCAACTTCAATCCTGGTGGACGGTCACACAAACATCGCTGTGTATCTAAAAGGCTTCCAAAAGACTAGATACCTAATCTTAAATCACTGACCTTGTGGATGGTTGACAAACGTGGTGACCCAGAAGTTGGGGATTTTGGCGATCAGTTCTGATCTCTTCTGAAAGAATGGCTGACGGAGTTTGTTGTATTTCTGTTCTACTTTGAGGATCTCCTCACTGGCTTGCTCGTTCAACCTGAAGGGGGAGAATTAAAGAACGATTAAAACAAATAAAAAAAAATCACCCTGGACTGTTTGTTCTCAGACACACAATTCCCATTCCTATCATTTTAATAATAATACATTTTATTTATACACTAACCCTTTAACCTAAAAAGGACAAATTTAAATTACCTGTCAATTTCATTCTGAACTTCGTCGATGTGTTCAATAGCTTCTTGCTGCTCTTTCTCTGTGGGACAGAAAAAACAAGAGGAATTGTTAAAAATACACAGAAACTTATTACAGATAAATTAAAAAGCATCAGCTAAAGAAACCACATACACATCATATTACAAATATGACGATTATCTCATAACAAAAACACGTTTATTTACTTGTTCCCGCTTAAAAGAAACGACATTTATGAAATTTAAAAGTCAGATTTGAAACATTCAAAGTATTTTATGAACCCACAACTAAGTTGTCCGTGTCCCGTCTGCGGGATACGTTTCTTGCACACATGTTTTCGGATCTCACGGGGGAACCACGACCACAGTTTCGCGGTAAATAGTGGCAGTTGTCCGGATCTCCGGCAGCTCGCACGCCGGAGCTCCGCCGGAGGTTCAGGCAACGCGAGCGGCCAATGGCTGCAGCTCTAGCGGCTCAGACGGGCACCGTTTCCTGCCGGTCGCTGTCGACGAGGCCGCGTGGTTTAAATGTGGGACATCGGACTGAACACACACGGAGCCGCGATAACCCGAGCACAGATCCCCCGGGGTGGACACACAACCGCCCGCTTCCCCCCACAGCGAGGTCCCGGGAACCAACCCCCTCCCCCCCCTCTCCCAGAACACGGTTACAAATAAAACAACAATTTCCCGCGGGGGCTGGAGGATTTAAAAGCACCTCGGTCCAGCACTAAACACAACGTCGTGCGCTAGCGTTAGGTAACATTACGACAACAACACGAGCTGTGCTAGCGGCTAAAGCCCGAATGAAAGGCGCAAATCCCCCCGGTTATTAAACACAGTAACGCCGATGGGAGCTCCCGCCGGGTGGTGCGGGGTGAATTAGCGCCATCGCGCAGAACAATGACCCCCTTGCGTCGCACACGGCCACTCGGTCCGCAGCCGTCGACACAACTGGCCACGCTGGTGATGCTAACTCGGCTAGCTAACATGGCCTCTCTGCACCGGTTGTGGATGGAACAAGGAGTAGCGGTATGCTAACGAGCTAATGCTAGCCGCCGCTGCCGCCGAAACGCGAACACACGCAGCGGTCTCCCGGCGAAGAGAGGCCCGGGGGCCGGCGGGCGAATAAATAAAAAACAGGCCCACGCAGTTGGTGAGCTCCCCGGAGAACCGTGGCACAAATACACGTTAGAGAAGAAAGTGAAAATGGCGGTGAACAGGAGGCCGCCATTCTCTCCCTACCCCCCACGCCACCGCCACCACCACCACCGCCACTTACCGGAGGTTTCGTCCGCTCCGTCATGGTTCGAGTTCAGCTCCTTTTTACTCGCTTTCGCCGCCGAGGCCGACATGTTTCCGCGCGCTGGGGTTGACCGAGGTGCGTCCGAGAGGGTGGCGGTGCTTCTGGTTTCTCTCCCCCGAGCAGGAGAGCGCTAATCGGGCGTAAAAGTTCAGCGTGGAGGAGCCGACAACGTGCTGCCTTCCACACAATGACGCTGCCGAGGAGCGAGGAAGTCACGGCCCGCGCCGCTCACGCGCTCCTTTCATTGCGCCGAGCGGAGCGGCGGCGAGCTCCGCCTCTCAAAGTAGGTCCCACTGCGCGGGCCCGAGCTGCGCGTGCACGGCGCTCCCCTCTCCCCAAACCTCCACTTTCCACTTATTCACACCGCGCGCTTAATTTATATAAAGTTACAAAAGAGCAAAGAGTAAAGTTCGTCTGTTCAGGGCAAAGCTGCAGCCGGACCGACGCACACTTAAAGGCCCAGTGTGCGAGATTCAAGGGAAATGGATCTATGGGCAGAGAATGAATGTGAAATAATCCCACTGATCTAAGTTGTTTTCTTTACCCTAGAATGGGCCTTCATATTTAAATACTTTATAAATACTTTATGTTTAGATACTTTATATTTATGTTCTCCCTCATGTTTGGAAGGGGGAGAGGTTGAGGTGAGGTGGTGTTCAGCTGCAACCTGACACTTCACCACTAGATGTCACTGAATTCTACACACTGAACCTTTAAAAAATTCAATTTAAAAAAAAAAAGATTTCCTGTGAACACTGTGTGTATTGTGTTTTGTTCAAATAAGGGTCAAGTTCAGAGAACATTTCACAGTTCACTAATATCAGTGCTGGTATCCAAAAGCCATATTTGAATCGTGCTTCCTGCCAACTGTTATCTCTGTGGCAGTTATTTGTATAATCCAGAAAGTGAAACCACTCTGACAGCATTAATAAATATATCTATCATATAATAGGCAGTTATTCAGTGAGTGGGCTGTTATGCTGTTTGCATAATTATGAGAATATTATGTAAATATTATGTGAATATTAATGTTGTTCAACTTGAGCTCACAAGTCTCCATTGTCAATAAGACAGCTGAGAGCAGCACAGAGCAGCCATGTGTGTGTATGCAGACATGACACACACACACACACAGTGTTTGTCAGCAGACCTCCATGTCCAGGATCATGTTCAGTACATCAGCAGCTGCTCCTTCATTTCCTGTCCTCTGCATGTGCATATCGACTCCATCACTGTGGTTTTTATTGTCTCTGAAACTCCCTGTCTCGTCCGAGCAGGATAAACAAATCAAACTAAATGCTGCAGACTGTTCTCGGCCCCGTCCCAAACACAGAAGCAGCAGCAGCAGCTCTGTGTTTTCTCTTTTGGTTGGTGGCAGCACAGGAACATGTGGTCATGCAGCGGCCAATGCCGAGCCCAGAGCAGGCGATCAGTACTGTCAGAGCAGCAGCAGCAGCAGCAGGGCTGGCACTGGAGAGGAACTCTGCCTTCCCCCTGCAGAGAGAAACCCCTCTAGAAGAGAGAGAGAGAGAGAGAGAGAGAGAGAGAGAGAGAGAGAGAGAGAGAGAGAGAGAGGAGGAGGGGGTTTGCTTACAGAGCAGAGGATGAGGATGCAGCGTGAAGGGGATGTTGCAGAGGAGGCTGCAGGGAGGCAAAAACAATAAGGAGAACATGCTGTGTGATCCAGGTCTCAAGATGTAGGAGCTGCATCAGAGGAGCCCTCAGACCAGACTGTGTGTGTGTGTGTGTGTGTGTGTTTGTGTGTGTGAACGCACCATAACAGCAGCAGACTTGTTGTGTTTCAAGGATAGTGAAGGTGGAGAGGCGCAACCTGAGAAGCCCCCCCCCCCTCTCCCCTCCCTCCTGCACTTCCACAGAGGATGACAGATTAGTCCTTATTCAGCAAGGAGCCTGAGCATCTCTCTGAGGTTAGTGAAGTGCAAAGTCATACTGTTTCCGCCCGGTCGGGACCTGCTGTTCTCACTTAGTCCACTTGTTTTCCTCCCATATGGAGCTGAGTTGCATGTGCAGCACTGTCACTGGTGATCTCCCCTGCTCCTCTTGTTATGGTAAACTATGGCTGTGTTTTAGTCGGTGTGTTGTGTGTGACTGTGCCTCCTGCCCAGCTGAAGTGTCAGTGGCGATGAAGTCGGGCTTGTTGTCTCTTGATGTGATGTCGTTATCCAGGATCAGATGTTGTCCACAGCTCAGCAGATGCTGCAGGATAGCCGCTCCAAGATCGAGCTGATCCGGCTGCAGATTATCAGAGTCACCCAGGCTGGCAGCGGCAGCAGCAGCGGCAGTGGCAGCAGCGGCAGTGGCAGCAGCGGTGGAGGAGGTGGAGGTGATGATGGTAGCAGCCACAGCAGCTCCACTAACAGAGGTCAGAGTCCTGTGTTATGCCTCCTTTGGTCACATGTGATACACTGGATCTGAAAAAGCACGAGATCAACTCAAAAAGTCCGAATTTGTTTTATACTTTGGGGAAAAGACATCTCTGTTTGAAATGATGTGTTATTACCAGACGAGGTGGAAAGAGGCATGAAATGAATCAGCATGCAGATACTACATGGTTATTTATGTATTTATATATATTTTGATATGTGGCAGGAAAAAACTGTCCAAAATTACATCATGATAAATGTCACCTTATTATTTATGTTAGGTTTAAAGACTCTAAAGATTTTGGCTCCTGAGTGAAGGTTGTGGTTTGAAACTGAGCCGAGAATCAAACACTTGACATGAAAGCTAAAGATTTTACAGATCTGAGGTCGGTCAATGATGTCAATTATATATCCAGTATATCCATATATATTGGACATATGCTATATTGCTATAGATACAAACTCTATTTGATAACTATTGATATTGTTTTATTGCCCCTAATTTGTTTCAATTTAAAACCTTTAAAGCTAAAATATTTATCCGGTTCCTCTCCTGTTGACAGAATGCAGACATGTGGTTTGAAAATCTTATGTTTTAATGATTCAATTCAGCCAAAGGTCTTATTGTCAAAGTATCTAATTCATCGAGGAGTTGTAGTTTGACGAGCTGCAAAAAAGTGCAAAAAAAACCAGGTGATTTTAGTGTCAGTCCTTCAAAAACATTTCCTGTGTTTATTGTATTTTGTTCAAATAAAGGTCAAGTTCAGAGAACATTTCAGTTCACTAATATCAGCGCCGGTATCAAAAAGCCATATTTGAACCGTGTGTCCTGCCAACTGTTATCTCTGTGGGTGTTATTTGTATAATCCAGAAAGGGAAACCACTCTGACAGCATTAATAGAGACAGACAGCAAATGCGATGATTAAATTCTGAACTGGGGATGTGTGCCATTTGAAAACCCTCAAACCAACACTGACAGAAATAACCTCCTGGCTGGAAAGTGAGAGGAGGAAATAGTAGACGAGTAACTCGACACCTTGTTTCCTCTGCTCACGTTTCCCCTCCCTGACTCTCGACCTCTTTTCTTCTTGTGGTTCCTGACTGTTGGGCCTTGGCGGACGTACGTGCCGACCGAGCGCCTAAATGTCTCTAAAAACACCCAATCTCTCAATTTTCAGGAAAGTGAAAAGGCAATCTTGGATCCTCCCCCTTAATTGAATCCGCTCCAAAGGTTGATGGGTTCTCTCTTGACCCGTGTTCCATTGTTCCACCAAGTTTCAATAAAATGGGTTCAGTAGTTTTTGTGTAATCCTGCAGAAAAGCAGACAAACAGCCATGAAAACATAATCTCATGGCTTTAATACTTTCCGATCTGCGAGGATGTGTCACTCCTCTGAAATGAATTCTAGCTAAAAAACGCTCAAACATTCAGTTTTGTCCCCCGTCTTCGTCCTTTTCCCTCAGCAGTGTCTCCGGTCGTGGTGGCTCCTGTGGACGCTCGTCTGGCAGAGCTGCAGCACCACATGCAGAGAGAGACAGATGCTCTGGTGCTGGCCAAAGACGTGGTGAAGCAGCTGGAAGGGATCTCCTCGCTGGACCAGAAGGCGCTGACCGAGGTGGAGCACTTCATTTACGTTATATGTCAAGAGGAGACAGGAATGATTTCAATATTTACTGTCGAAACATAGAGAAACACAGGATGACAGAGTGTGAAATTTGAATTTGTTGTAAAAAACAACACGTCTCATTTGACCTTCATTGTAAAATAACCTCTAGCTATAGAGAACGACGTCTCCTTGGCTGGAGAGATTCGGACAATAACTGATTAACTGTTTCGAAGGCAGATACAGATATTTGGAGATCGGAGCTGACACTTTTAAGTCGGCCTCATTTTCTTGTCAAAAAATCTTGAAGTGAGTTATCGCGAAGGTGGAGAAGCCTCTAAAAGAGTCGTTAGATCGTAAAAACAGTTCAGTGGCACCAGACTGTTGATCAGCAGCGTGTGTCTGCTCTTTATAAATCATGTAGAACCAAACACAGTGTTACTGCCGATCACTTTCCATTATTCCTATTTAGTTTGTGTGGTAAATAAAAATAATCTAGTAGCACTGTTGGAGCTTCAGCTGTGGAATCGGGTCTGTGTTGTTATATTTTTTAAGCATAATTCTTCTGTGGTAATGAGGTTTGAGTTTGATTTGGAAAGTCGGGTCTGAGTTGGACCAGAACGATCACAGACTGTGGTAGATTCACAACATTAGATTTTTAAAGTCACATAGAAATAAAATGGAAATGGGTCTTATGGGTTTAATGATTTGTGCCAAAATGGCAAATACGCCCATAAACCCAAGGTTCATTGATTAAAGTATTGATAATTAATTAAACTGTCTGATTTTATTCATCAAGATCCATAAATTAGTCTCTGGGAAATCAGTGAAAATGTCTCGCAACTCTGATGAAAGTGATCAAAACAATTCCTGGATTCTCACCAAAATATTATGATTTCATTCCCTGACTCATCCAACGTCTTTCAAGCAAACAAACAAACAAACAAACAAACAAACAAACGGACGGGTGAAATATGTCCTTGAAGGAGGTCGAGAAAGAAAAAGTCAATTCCACATAAAGTCTAAAGTTAAAAGTCCCAAAATACGACACAGCCTCACTATATTTAAAAAGAGCAAACACAACAACGTGATGTTTATCTTCCCATCAGGCCCAGTCCCGGGTGCACGAGTCCTCCCAGAAGCTGGACCTTCTGCGACGGTCCCAGAAGAAATGTCTGGACGAGAAGAGCCAGGAGCCTGAGCCACAGCAGCCTGCAGGGGGCGTGCACCCCTCACAGGGACCCCCGTCCTCCCAGTACCAGAGACCTGGATGTCCCCTGTCCACCTCCCCGTCCGTCTTCTCCATCAGACCTGCCTCCTTAACTGGTATCGACACACACTGTTTTCTGAAGAGAATCATGTGAATACTCAATGTTCAATTTGCTTTTTTAAAGGTCCACATTTACCTTATAATGTCCAGGAAATACCTCTGTGGTTCTAAATATAGAGAAACTAGCAAAACGCCTTAATTTAGACCCAAAATAAATATGAACTCATTATTCTTTTGTCGTATTATCTTAATTATTTATCTACGCTGCATTGTTTGGCTCTTGGCAGATTTAAATTATTATCCTGTTCAGCCACCCGCAAATTAATTGTAAGTAATTACTGAAGTTTAATTGAACACTGTTTGTATTTTCAGTTTAATTTGAAGCAGATTATAGATTTTAACAGGACGTTGTTTGCACAGCAGCTCTTTGTCTTGTTCTTCTTCTGTAATTATCTGAGAAATGACCATTAATTTATTCTTCACTTATTATGGAAACTTCTTTCTAAATCTAAGCTGCATTATGGATGGAGGCAGATTTCAATTATTAGAAGCTGCCCTGGAATGAACTGTGATATATTAATTGGGATTAGAGCCAAACTACAGATATTAACAGGAAATATCTGAGGAACCTTAATGGAAACACTTGGAAACTCTTTAAAAGGACGTTGCTCTGTTCGGCATTGATCTGAAACACTTTGCCTTCGAGGGGAAACCTCAGCGAGTTGACGTATGTTTTGTTCATTTTATATTCAATGTGCAAACAGTGGTATCATGGACGGCCGGTGTCTGATCACGATTTGCCGTACGCTGACCTCTGGCTGTGGATAATCTGGACGTGTAATCTGTTGGTTTTGGACGGTTCAGTTGGGAGCCAGTCGCTCGGCTGCAACAGAAAGAAAAAAAAAAGAGGCTTTTTGATGATGTAACGAGGAGACAAATCCTGGAGTTGCTCTGTTGGCAGCGAGTAATGAGGACGAGTCTCAGGGCGGTGAAAGACACTGGGGGAGATTTTCTGCTGCACGGCTGTTAGTGCCACAGTGAAATGAAGAAAATGGGGATGTGAAAGCTCCAGACGGCTTCTGATTAGAGGCCCTGACTCAGAGATTTATTCATGCTGACGAATGAAAGGTTTTATTTTGTAAATGCTGCCTTCACTTTGGTCGACTGTCTTCCCTGAGGTTCATTGCACTAGAATCACACTCGGTTAGTTCTGGAAGGTAGAAGTGCACTTTGCTTCACTTTATAAGCTCTTTTTTCGTAAATTCAGTTTTTTAGGGCTAAAACTTGAACTTTCGCTTTGTCTCTTTTTTAAGGTAAACTTGAAGTGAAGCTTCTCGGATGTGAGGATTTACTGAAACCTCGGACGAACGCTGAAACCTCGGAGCAGGAAAAGTCCGGGGACGGTTCCTCAGCTGCTCACAGGACGGAGGGACATCAGGGTCAGTGGACCTTTTTGTTTTGGAAGAATTCAGTTTGTGGTTTTACATTTGAATGTTTTACCAATATTTCATCTTGTTTCCAGCCTGGACAATAAAACAATATCAATAATCATCACAATAAATGTCATCAATAACCATTCAACACAAATCCAATATATATATCGATTTAATGCTTATGGTAAAGCACAGATCTATACGTTTTGCTGTTTATCAAGTGTTTTGTCTTTAAACCACATCTTTTAATAAAAAAAAGTATCTTGATATTGTTTTTGGCCATATCTTCAAGGCCTATTGTTTCCCATGTACAGGAAATATATTCATAAAGAGTTATTTCTTGGGAAGGATTCTGGAAAGAACTATATTTGGCTAGTAAAGTAAAACAGAAAGTTCAAATTTGTAAATTTCCAGTCAGTTGAATGTAAAATATGTAATTTTTCTAGTGCTGCCTCATTCATATGTTTCTCTCTGTCGTCCCACAGCAGAGATCAGTGCGGTGCTCAGGCTGGACGGCAGGGTGGTCGGCCGGACGCGGTGGGCGGCCGTCAGCAGACTCAGCTGGGATCAAACCTTCTGCATCCAGCTGGAGCGGGTGAGTCCACGGCCGCAAACGTGAGGTCAACCAGACGCTCAGCGATGACGTTTACATGCACATCACGCAACTCTGCATTAGAATCTGAAACGTGACATCATTACAACCCTGCAGCCACATTGGGAACATGTCCATCCATCCATCCTTGCATCTGTCCATCTATCTATCCAAACCTGAGCAGCACCAGCCTACATGTCTTTGGACTGATGGAGGAAACCCACTCAAACTCCACACAGACCGACCCCGGCCGAGCTGGGATATG
This sequence comes from Hippoglossus hippoglossus, assembly GCF_009819705.1. Classification (NCBI taxonomy): domain Eukaryota; kingdom Metazoa; phylum Chordata; class Actinopteri; order Pleuronectiformes; family Pleuronectidae; genus Hippoglossus; species Hippoglossus hippoglossus. The sequence continues at coordinate 3,062,460 of NC_047159.1, read as the reverse complement.
AACCGGGAACCTCCGTACTGTGTGGGAACAGTGCTGACCTGGGAACAGAATGCGTATGAAGTGTAACCTCACCCCCAGGTTTGAGCCCAGCTCCATCCACGGCATGATTTAGAAAAACTGCTAAAAGCTGGGGAGGGGACTCTTTAGAAACGGAGGAGTTTTCCCAGTCCAGAATCCCCTGAACTGGGCGTTAGTGGGATGAGAACCATGTTGGTCCTGAGTCAGATCAGCTCAAGACGTTGGCTCCAGCCCCAGTTAGTGAGGCCGGAGCTCTTGTAGCCGAGGCAGTGAGAGTGACGGGTGGAGGCCGCCTCTGAGAGGTAGTATAACGCTAATGTGGGCTAATGTCAGCGGACGTTTGAATAAGTTGTAACGCTATGTGATGTCTTTTCCACATTACTCCTCTCCCACAATCTGCACAGCCTCTGACTTTTGATTCCAACAGCTGGGATTCAACCAGTAGACGACAGTCCATCTGCGTATTTATCACACAAAGAGTCACTTTCATGTCAAGATTTGGACCTGAATCAATCAACAGCACAACTAAATGCCTTCAGGGGTCTGAGTTATTCTCTTTATTCCTTCGACAGAGCTTCCAACCAAATCTTACTGTGAGTTTGCTCAAGTGCAAAGAGCAGATTCACTACGCACATCGTGTTTTACACCAGAAAAAAACCTACTAAAGACAAAACGTGCTGGACTCACTGAATAACTATATAAAGTTACTGTGACAGTTCTAAAAGTGAAGCCGCCATCTATCCACATCTATTTTTTAAATCGTGAACTAATCGATGCATGTTGAATAACAAAGGCCCAAAACTGCAGTGAATAGTTTTACTCACTTATTTTTTTAATGTAGAAATTAAACAATAGACAGAAGCTCCGCCCCTTATCTCCCCTCGTGTGTAAACCCTCTTCACTGCAGCTCAGCTTCCAGCACCAGTGACTCATGTCTCACGTTCGTTCGGATCCACGCCCCCCCACGTTCGACTCGTCCTTCCTTTGTTTCTTCTTCCCCCCCCCCGATCGTCCTGTTTCTACCTGAAATCAGTTTTATCCCAGAGCGTAAAGACGCTGCTGAGATGCTGCCACCTCCCCATCGTGACAGGTCAAACACAACAAGGTCAAGATCTGTGACGCTGGAGCAGAAACAAACAGCATCAGCAGCTGTAGAATCGCTGCTGACGCACACGTTACAGCAGCAGCAACAACAACAGGACAACACAAGGGCACCGAGTGGGACAGACACACACACCACATATGGAGACATGACTGGGACAAGAGGATTTCTGCCAGGACATAACTCCATAGACACTAGGATCTTCTTTCATGTACAAGAAGTTTTCAAAGTTTTAAACATCATTTAAACAAATAAAACAAATTAACTTACTCAGGCTCTCAATCATTTTAACATACTTTTATTTTACTTGGTTTTTCCACTTTATGCAACTTTACACATCTGCCTCACTTCATTTCAGAGGAAAACATTTTTCATCTTACTCCACAATGTTCATTTGACAATGATTACAGTTACTAATTACTTATGCTGAAATATTTTGCACACAAAACAAACAATGATCTAATAAAATATGATTTGGTATATATATATTAACAGTATTCAAAGTAGTTATATCTTTATAAGTTCTAACATTAAAATTATATTAATGTATGGTATACATAGAATGTAATGCACCAAAAAAATCTGAATTAATGTCTATTTACTGATGATATTTTTGCAGAATGCAGTACTTCTACATGCACGAGTATATCTTTGTATTGTGGTATTTGCTCAAGTTAAAGCAGCTTATACTTACTTTATGTATGTTGCGTTTATTGCACTGTACAAATTTCAGCTACTTGGACTTTACTCGAGTTTACTCCACTTTATTACACTTCTACTCCCCCACATTTCAGAGAGAATACACTGCTGAATATATTATACTCTGCATCCTGACTTGTTGTTGCAGTTCAGTGTAAGACCACAAGGTGTCTCCCTCACACCTGCAGATAAACATTCGGCTCTGAATCTGAATCCTCTTGATTCTCAGAGCTCAGCTTCAGGTTGTTGCAGCTTTTTATCTCCTCCCTGGAAACAGTGATGGCAATTGTTGCTCTTGTTTTCCTCTCATTTGTCCGTCGTTGATCTCTGATCAGTCTCGAGAGCTGGAGGTCAGTGTCCTCTGGCGGGACCGGGGGGCCATGTGTGCAGTCAAGTTCCTGCGACTGGAGGAGATGATGGAAAACCAGAACCACAACCAGGGTCTGAGTCTGGAGCCGCAGGGCCTCCTCTACGCCAAGGTACGAACAATGACCTGCCCCGGGGTCAAAGGTCAACTCGAGTCTCCTCAGGCTTTTACTCTGAAGGAGAAATTGTGAAAACAATGTTCTCTTGGATGGATACATTCAAATACTTCAAGTGATGCTATAAATACAGTATTTATTGCTGGAAGGATTAATATCAAGTTATTGTTTAATATCACATACATGTTATATTGACCAGTAGCTATTAGGATCAATAATATTGGCCAAATATGAGTTGTCTGTCTAATTTAGGGTCAATGCCCAAAAAACTCACATTCTTCTGTTGTGTTTTTTTCCAGCTTCGGTTCATTGATGCTGTCGTGGAGCCGAGGCTGAGACGTCAGCGCTGCATCTTCACTAAAGAACGAGGTAAAGAACAAACAACCTGCAGAATCAACAGCTTCCATCGGTTTCTCAGCTGCTGCAGTGAAACGTGTGTCTTACAGGGAAGAACTTCCTCAGAGCCGCTCAGATGAACATGAACTTTGCCACGTGGGGTCACCTGATGATGAGCATCCTCCCTCACTACAGCTCCTTCACCACATTCAGCTCGTCGCTCTGCACGACCCCCGACCCGACGGCCAACAGCAGCCCGCGGGCCAATGAGAAGGAGCCTCCGGTCACCGCTCCACTGCCGGGGTCAGAGGGCATCTGAGCGTGCTCAGTTTTTATGATAATATACGACTGTTTATCAGCCTTCGTGATGATAATGAACATCCCAGAGTGTTTTCACTGTCTCTCCTCTTTCACCCTCTTGTGCGTCTGCAGTGAAGCTCCAGTTATCAGACTCAGCGTCACTGAGGATCCTCCTCCGCCCTCCAGCCCGGAGCCGAGAGTCGAGTCTCCCACCATCACCCCCACAGACCACACCACCTCCTCTGTGCCTCCGCTGCAGGAAGAACTGGTGACTGACCATCAACCTGACGTTCGTTTACATTTCAGAGACTTTCAACTTTAGGGTTTTATACTTTTGTAATAAAACATCAAGAATTCTTGAAGTATCGGCTCTTGGAGGCTTCACGTTACCTGAGATAAACGCTATGAAGTTATTTAAGTTATTTCTCTAGTGTCACAAATAACATTGTGGTTATTCAAAGAGATTCAGGGAGATTGGTTCAGGATTTTGGATCCAGGACAAACGGAGCTCGGGTTCTGCTTGTTGCATATTTCCTAAAAATATCTATATTTTGTAATATTACGCTTTTTATCCTTTGTGGGTTTTCTTCTTCGATATGTCCGTTATACTCCAACGTACAAACTAATCATCTTTTCATATGAGCTTCTCATTGTCGTCCACTAGATTACACAAGTGACATATTACTGGAAATACTGTAAATGTACAATGTGATTCTAGATTATTACAGCCTCGGTTTTTACAATATGGGAAAAAAACTTCCTCAAATCAACTTGAAATACTCGCTTGACTGTGAATCAAAGAAAAGAAGAGAAATGTTTGATGTCCGGATGTGATCTGTGTGAATGACTTGTTTTCTCTTCTTGCAGTCGTCCATAAACAACACAGAGGAAAGTGAAGACCAGCCTGTGTCTGATCTCAAGTAAAGACACACACACACACACACACACACACACACACACACACACACACACACACACACACACACACACACACACACACACACACACACACACACACACACACACACTTACACACAGGTACACACACCTATCTGATAATGCTCTAACGGACTTTTATTCATGTTTCACAAGGATGCACAGGGAGGATTTCAAATATATTTCGGTTCTGGGCAGAGGACACTTTGGGAAGGTAAACGGATTCACAGTTTGTCCCTGGTGCTCGTCACACTCGATCGAATCCTCCTCAGTGGTTTCCTCTCTCTGCAGGTTCTGCTGGCAGAGTTCAAGAAGACAGAGAAACTTTACGCCATCAAAGCCTTGAAGAAACGAGAGATCGTGACTCGAGATGAAGTCGACAGGTGTGTGGGTCAGTTTATCCAAATTACACTAAGAGTAATCGTGTGGTTTCATGTGTTTTAGATTAAAACTGATATTTATTTGATCACATCTGAGCTGAAGCTCGTTAGTTTGAGCGAAAACGTTATGAGAAGCAGTAAAATCTGATTAAAACATGAAATCCAGTGAAATGAATAATACACAGAGTAACTGGTGGGGATCTGATCTGTTGTTCTTCAGCCTCATGAGTGAGAAGAGGATCTTTGAGATGATCAACGCGTCCCGACATCCGTTCCTGGTCAACCTCCACGGCTGCTTCCAGACCAGCGACCACGTCTGCTTTGTCATGGAGTATCTACCCGGCGGCGACCTCATGATTCACATCCACAACAACGTCTTCACCGAGGCCCAGACCAGGTCCGTGAGTCGTCCTGCTGCTCAGAGATGATACACATTTGTTTTTCCGCTTCCAGAGAATCCTTTCAAATGTTGCACAAGTGTTCACTTGATGATTTTCATGGTCCAAGGTCAAAGGTCAAGGTCGTGGTGGCCTCATGAACCACGTGTTTGGCCTCTTTAACATCACATCTCCAGTCTGCCTTCAGGGAATTTCCTCAAATGTTGACCAGTCGTCACCTGGAGTCAAAGATGAACTGATTAGATTTCAGTGGTCAAAGGTCAAAGGTCAAAGTGACCTTCTATGAATCTGGTGCTATTGAAACTCAAACTGCACTGGTTGATGGAGATAATTTCAATTCTGTAAGATTATAGGATCCCACTTTATCTCCAGGATCAAGAAGATCACATAAACAAAGTCCTTCAGGTAATTAAATGTCTCTGTACGACCGACCGTGTTCAGCGTTATAATCTAAAACCTGTCGTTGTTGTGTTCAGGTTTTATTCAGCGTGTGTTCTTTTGGGTTTAGAGTTCCTGCATCTGAACAAAATCATCTATCGGTAAGTGACGACTGAAGATTCTGCAAAAAACGTTCTGCGGCTTCCGGTTTGAATCCTCATCCCACTTTGTGTTTGTCGCAGAGATCTGAAGCTCGACAACCTGCTGATGGATGCTGACGGATTTGTGAAAATCACAGACTTTGGACTTTGTAAAGAAGGTGACACACCAACAGCCCTGAATACATCTACTTATATATATATATATATATATATATATATATACTTCTACACATCTGGCTTCAGCCTCTGTGTGTTGAGTTTATACGCGATTGTTTTGAATTTCAAATTATTTCCCGGAAATGTTCTTGATCGTAAATTAAACAAACAATTATTGCACTCGCTCAAATCAACGAGTTAATAATTATAAAGTTTTAAAGCAAACGTAGAAAGAGGTAACGAGACAAACAACGTTCTTTCGACAGGGATGGGTCACGGAGATCGGACCTCCACTTTCTGCGGGACCCCGGAGTTTCTGGCCCCTGAGGTCCTGACGGACGACAACTACACCCGAGCAGTGGACTGGTGGGGGATGGGTGTCCTGATCTACGAGATGCTCGTGGGCGAGGTAGTTAACGCGAGTTCAACTCTCACTGTGGATAGTTGCAAGCTGTCGTTTAGCGTTTGCACAACAACAAATTACAAAAAATACTATTGATCATTTGTTGTGTTTTCTTATTTGCTGCTGGGTTTTGTGATTTGGCATCATCGTACTTAAACAGCTGACTCAAACAAATCATAACAGGATTTACTGCAACAGGCGGGTTTTATTTTTTGGAAGAACCCTCAGACCAGAGTAGAACGTTTTTCCAGGGTAAATAACATCCAAAGCAAGATTTGTCAAATCCAACATCATTTCCTGATGTTCTTTAAAGAAGCAACGTGTCAGAGATGATTTTAAAGCCACAGAAAAGTAATAGAAAAGAGAGTTTTCTGTTTATTTCTTCTTGTTTTGTTTGTATGATGTTCTGTTCAAAGTTTGGTGAAACTAGAGAAATAAGATGGATAGCAAAATTGAAAAGCAAATTGAAACCAGATGAATGACTGAAACTTGGCGTCTCTTTCCCTCCTGACAGTCTCCGTTCCCTGGGGAGGATGAGGAGGAGGTGTTTGACAGCATCGTCAACGATGACGTTCAGTATCCCAGCTCTCTTCCTCCTGACGCCGTCTCCATCATCCAGAAGGTATCGAACCACGAGCCGCTGAATGTGGGACATGTTTAAACACTTTGAATCTCCACTTCAGCAGCTTTAAAGTCAGAAAGAGTCCAATAAAGTTTGGATCTATCACAATAACTTTATATTTGTGTCTGATGTTTTATGGATTTTTAATTCAGCTTCACGTTACTTTGTGTTTCTCAATAATAAACCTGGTTTGTTTTCTGCAGCTGCTGAAGAGAAATCCTCTGAAAAGACTCGGAGCTGGAGAGAGAGACGCCAACGAGCTGAAGGGAGAGAAGTTCTTTGAGGTAAATCACTATTTGAACTTTAAACTTGTTAAAGTCACCTCTTCTCATATTTCAGTATCTAGACGCTGTGTCGGATATGATTCTATATTCTATTTTTATCTGTATTTGATCTGCTGTTATACCTGAATTTGCCCCATCAGGATCAACAAAGGATCATCTTATGTTATGAAAGTTCAATTTTTGAGCTGTGAAACTAGAAAAAAGGCACAAAAACATTGAAAAAAATCAAACACATCTAAAAAAAAAACACGAAAGTCTAAATCTGTGGTTGTCTGTGTGAATCTGTGTCGCAGACCATCGACTGGGAGGCTCTACTGGCCAAGACGGTCAAACCTCCGTTCCTGCCGTCGATCACAGAATCCATGGACGTCAGCAACTTTGACAGCGAGTTCACTCGACTGCAGCCGATCCTGTCGCCGCCCTGCAAACCCTCCGGCCTCTCCGCCGAGCAGCAGGAGGCCTTCGCAGACTTCGACTTCTGCGCTCTGCACGGATGAAAGACGAGGAGACCGGGGGGGGGGGGGGGGGAACAAACTGTTGTTATGAGGCCGAGACGCTTGTCCACATTGGCAGGTAACCAGCCATCTTCTCTGAGGTGTAGATCGTCCCCTAATGGCCTGAACACATAGTGACTCAATACTTCTACAGAGACATTCAACAAAGAGTTTCAATGTGAGCAAACAGTTGGACCTGTCACACCTTTTGCTCTTCTAGTTGATCAATGAGTCAATTGACATAAAATCAATCCAGGACAATTGTCATGATGGATTTCAAGTCTAAAGATGAAATATTTGCTCATTGCACCACAGACGTGGTTCGACTGGTTCTTCTGGTGAATAGACATTTTGCTCAGCAGCTATTTTGACGTGAAATTAAAGGTAAACACCAGAGTCATGGTTCTGTACCTGAACACAACAGATGCTTTATTAGTGGGTTTCGTTAAGCGTGTGTTTACCTAATATTACAAATCAAAATGGCTGCCGTCAGGCCTTGGGTAACACGCACCAGTCGTTAGTTGTTAACCATCAACGAACCTTCAGTTCCCTCAGAGTACAGTGAAGTACACAGTGTACAATAAACTGAACATGATGAACGATCACTTCCCCTGACTGCCACTTACAGAAAGTTTCCCGCTCCGGTCTCGAGACGTCTCGTGCGATCTCCATGGCTGACGCCGCCGACTGTTGTCACTTTCATCCCGTCGACACCGAGTCGTCGATCAGGCAGCTTCTCCTTCTTTCTGTTTCTTTTTGAACACAGACAGTGATTGTAGATCTTTATATTCTCTTTATATGTGTTCCAGCGCTCGACTGCTCCTGATGTTGAAGCTCATTTATGAGACGAGTTCAGGTGAAACGTACAAACAGAGGAAAGTGATCCGACAGAGGCCGGTGCAGGAGTTTATAACAGTTTCTCCTCTTTCATTCAACATCTTTATTCCTTTTTGGAGTTTAATTTCAATACTGGAATTTGAGATATCGTGTTTAAGAGGCCCCTGTGACCTTTGACTTTTGACTGGCCAAATCTAATCTGTTGATCTGTGAGTAAACACTTGTACCAAATTTGGAAGGATTCCCTGGGGATGTTCCTGAGATATCCAAAAAACAAACTGTGATCTGTGAGGTCACTGTGACCTTGCCCTTTGACCTTCAACCCCCAAATTCTAATCAGTTCATCCTTGAGTTAAACTTGAAGTTTGTACCAAATTTGAATGAATTCCCTCGAGGTGTCCCTGAGACGTCGTGTTCACAACAATGAGGCGGACGAACGGACAACCCAGGGACATAATGGCTCCGGCCTCTGGGATTTAATTTGTTTCTATTTTCTGTCACTTTTAGATCTGAAAGATTACTTTACTTCATCTTATTTTCATGTTGTAGAATCAGCAACGATACGATAAAATCTCACGTACCAGCTGTGAAACAACTGCTTCTCTGCCATGAACAGAAAACAGATCAACGCCCTTTATTTGATTCTGTTGAAGAACACACGATGAGAAACCTTCCCACTCTTCTGAGCGTGAACCTCTTGGAGCTCCCAGTGAGTTGGAGACTCCGCTTGCTTCGTGGCCTTTGCTCATTACGTTGATTTGAATCTTTCAGAGGTTAAGTTGCCGTTTCTATGCATCACTGTGACAGGCTTCGCCCACTGCCTTGACCAAACAGACAAAACAAGCAAACACACTTTTAAAATATACTTTCTTAAAAAACAAAAAAAACAACAGAAAAGTGAAATCCCACATGGAGACGTTTCACGTGTTTGTCGAGTCATTCCGTCGTAGCGAAGACGAGCTGTTCACATATCAGGCTCGTCCAGAGCCGCTGTTCTGTCCCGACAGTAGAGGTGCATGGCACTGTGGTGAACGTGTGCACTAGGAACCCTGTAATCGCTAGCGGTATAAAAGAAGCCATAGAGAATCTAACATAGCCATAATAGTAAGAGATATCTGTATTTTCAACTTAGCAAATCATATTCTGTGATACAGAGCTGTAGTGATGTCAGTGCAATAAAAGAGGAGGAGGAGGAGAAGAGGAAGATGAGCCACTGCTTCATTCACAAAAAGACTAACTTATCATTTAATATACATTTTTTAAATTGGTAAATTTACTGTAGTATCTTGTACTAATTATATATATATATCATAAAATATATTTCATAAAATACTTTATTTTACTGACAGATAACAATAACCAGTAAGTTTTAATGTAATCAGTGTTTTTGCTGCTGATCGGTTCAAGTGGATGTTTTTCCCCCAGTGGAAATTCTGTGTTTCAAACTGATGAACAAATTACACACTCAGCTCTTTAATACATGAAAATATCTCTTGAACTACTTTCCTCAGAACGGACCTTGAGAATAAAGTTTCCATTTAAACAGGATTGAAGAGTTTATTTGTCTTTCTATGAAACTTTCGTCGATACAGAAGTTGGTTTATGAACCATATTTCATTTAATTACAGAAGAATCTCGATTTGTTTTTCATTTACAACTCAAATAAAACAATCGGGTTCTAGATGAGTGCAGCATCTAATGCTCGCTGCTCCATTTCCATGATCAGAACCAAATTACGTAGATCTTTATTGGAAATATACCATTAATTTTACACATATATATGAGCGATAGTTTGAAAAATACAGGACACGTAAAATAAAGTGACTAAAGTTTCTTATTTGTTGTCGTCCGGTGGGTTTTCACCGTCAAGAGCTGTTGGGGCAATTCTGAAAATGTATTCAAGCTGCAAGTTGCTCTTCAGTCCAGAATGTCCCCTCGTGTCCACGTGTCCTGCTGAAGTGTCCATGAGCAGGACGCTGAACCGTCCGACGACAACCAACAGGCACCGGTTTAGCTGCTGTAGCACTTTATGTTAATGCTGCTGAATGTTACATGTTACTTGTGTGTCAGTTCTGTGTTAATGTGTAAAAGCATCCTGACCTGGACTGTCAGTGTGTGCAGGTGTAATCTATTACATGTGTATCATCAGTGTTTTAATGTACTCTCGTTGTCAATAAATACAAATCGTACAAATACCGTAAAAAAAAATTGTAAAATATTTGGCTCCATCTGGTAGTGAAACTGTAAAAACAAGAGTCAGGCTGGATTCAGAGTGTTCCTCTTGTAGACCTGCTCCCACATCACCGTCCTGCAGATGCAGAAGAAATCCAGCAGGTTGCAGAAGAAGCCGCGGTCGAACGGGTTCTCCTCGTACTCGCAGTTCTTCAGGTACGAGATCCGGTGACGCGACATGAACTCCCAGGTGGTGCAGTTGATGGAGGCCAGGTAGAGGTGGCAGCCCAGCAGCAGCGCGGTCACCACGGAGAACACCCCCACCACGAGCAGCGCCGCCAGCAGGAACCCGTTCACCCGGAACCACAGCTCCCACGTGACGCCGGGTGAAATCCCCGACCTGAAAGATTTACACGTTCACATCACACCAACAATCAAATGGTTTCTTCAAGGCTCAGGTGATTAAGATCTTAGATTAGATTCAATTTGACATCTGATTTAAAATCTGATCCGAACTGTGGAGCACTTTGTTCCACTTGTGTTGCTCGTTTTCTAAATTCATTCAACTTGTATTTTACCTGGAGTTTATTTCATCCCTGTTACTGTTTACCGAAGTGGTTGATCTTCTTAAAATCTTCTTTTCCACTCACTTAAACTGCAACTTTCTCTATTGTTGGTGTTTCTTCAATGGCTGGTCTCACTGCCTCTTCTGTCCTACGTGCTAAATTAAGATCTACTCTATCGAACGTTAACAGAGTCGCTCAATTTCCTGGCTTTCTCAAAATCTCAACTGTCGCCTAATATGTCAGAATGTCGGAGAGATAAATCTGCAGCACAGAGTTTACAGTCGCCACATGAAAAACATCGAAAGTCAGGCTGAGGCCGGAAAGTCATCATATCTCAAAGACGACAGACGGAGCAGGAGTCGGCAGACGTACAGAGCGATGTGAAGAGCCCACAGCAGAGCGAGCAGCTGCACCAGCAGGTACACGATGAACCAGCGGTGGTTCCGCTCGCCCACACAGTTCTCGATCCAGGGACAGTGGTGGTCGAAGCGCCGGACACAGTGCTGACACGTCTGACAGTGCTTCGCTCTCATTGGTTGCTGCGAGACAGAGAAAGAGAGAGAAAACGCAACTTACTTCGATTCCGTGTGTCTGCATTTTATCAAACTGCGGAAAAGTAAAACTGGAACTCGAAATATAAAACTACTATATAAAATATTAAACCAGTTTCAGTCTCATGAGGTCACCGTGACCTTTGATCTTTGACCAAATCTAATCAGTTAATCTGTGTCTAAATTAACATTTGAGCCAAAGGATTCTCTCAATGTGTTCTTGAGATCACATGTTCACAAGAATGGGACAAACTGTCGCTTGAACTGAGGCATAAAAATCCTTCACTTTGACTCGATAAAAGCTAAAAACTAGATAAATAGTTTATTAATCATTAAAATCTACTCTTGAAATGTCTTTAGACTTAAATCCAGCTCCAGATGTTGGTTAAGGGTAAAACCCTCCTGATAATAAACACATTTTCTGCTCAAATGCTTTCCTGAATCAAGCTGAAATACATAAAATGTGATGATGTCACCAGGTCCTTGCCTGATGTCATCACTCTAGAAATCTCCAACAGACGCCAGAATACAAAGTACGAGAAGTTGAAAGAAAGAAAAGAGAGAGAGAGGTCATGAACGAGTTGAGTGTTTTAAAGTTGGAATGGTTGAAATTGGTCTAAAGCCCAAAATTAGGATTATGATGATTAAGATGTATAATCTGAGTATTTCTCATCTATTATTTAATTGTATGGAAAATGCACTGGTGGCGTTTTTTATGAGTGTGACTTTAAATTCCTAAAATCCTTAAATCTCGAAATGTTCACTGTGACACAGAGTTAAATTTCATTCGTGACCATGGAGGTAAAAGTTTTATAAAAAAGAAAAACCAGCACGTAACTACACACGAGAACATTTGTGTTGATCCCCGACCGGTTGCACTGATTTGAATCCTCGTACCATGTGGTGATAAGATGTTCCATCGCAGTGCACATGTTGATCGTGATTGAGTTTTTGCCAAAATTGCAAAATACTCAAATACGAATTGAAACAGATCAAGATAATAAAACATTTCGAAATCTCCAAAATAAATAAAAACTGAATCAGTTTAAGTAAAGCAGTGTTAATGACAAACTCGTGTGCAGAATCAGATGTTGTGTCACGTCGGCTGGTTACCTGCAGCAGACAGTATCCACAGCGCCGCAGCCGGGGGGGCGAAGTCTGAGGAATCATTGATTCCATTTCCTCATTTGAACCCTCCACCCCCTGCAGGACATAGAGTGATGTGGGTCACACGTATACAGACAAGTACACAAGTACAAACGTACCACACACACACACACACACACACACACACACACACACACACACACACACACACACACACACACACACACACACACACACACACACACACACACACACGTACACACACACACACACACACACACACGTACACACACACACACACACACGCAGGCGATGCCAAGAGAAGGTCGTTGATATTGGAGAAACGTGACTCTACAGAATAGAAACTCAAGCAGGTCCCACTGTGCAGGTGGATGGTGATTTACATTACGAATTTACTAATTAACACATGTAAAGAAAGTTATACATGAAAAACATTTGACCAATTATTGATAACGCATGATTAACCCTCTGAACTAAATACAGATTATAAAAGACAAGTGGTCAAATAATGTTGAAATGATCCAAAAAGAATCCGGCAGAAAACCTCTGAATTGTTTTGTCTTTATCACAAACACATCAGACGTGTCAGAGAGAGAGAGTGGATCCCTTGATGTTGATCAAACACATCAGCCGATCAATTAATTAATAAACAAACGAGCGTCCATATCATTTTTCATCTGCGTGATGACGTCTTTCCGTCAGTTATAATCGCACCTTGACGGCGTCAGTGAGAACGAAGCCAGGGTCCATTAGAGAAACAGCGAAGTATAAGAGCACGGACATCACGACCAGGAAGAAGAAGAGAAGCGGCAGCAGCAGCTCTCCTCGCTCCTCACACCTCCGCAGATCTGCACACACACACACACACACACACACACACACACACACACACAGTTAAGTGTTTCAAACCACATATGTAAAGTAAATTCATGTACTTCATGTACCATTCATGTAAAATTAAATCTCACCTACAGATGGATGAGGACATTATGTGGAGACAGTCAGATAAGTTCTATAATTGGTGGAGGGAAACTTTAATATTTGAAATTGCAAATAGTCCCAGTGTTTGGTTACCGTGGTTATTTTTTATTGGCCTTTGTTTGAGATTAAAAATCTATTTTACCAGAGACTTGGCCAAGAATGGCAGCAACACTGTAAAAGTAATTAACAGACAAACATTTAGATGAAAAACATTCAAACGCGATCATATAAATGATAAAGATAATTGAGGGTCAAAGGGAAAATAAATAAACAAAGCTTCTTTTCCACAGTTTCTATTAAATACTGGACATTTTTCCTCCTTGAAACAATTATGAAAATGGCAGAAAACCATGTTTCCTGGGTCTAAATCAAACTGAGATTTCCATTAGTTGATTTATTAACTGTGTGATTTGTGAGATGAGGATCTGTGTTTTGTTTCAGCAGCTTAAACTCTCAAATATCTAGTAAACACTAGTCAAATACTTCCCAATGAACCGCAGTAGTACAAAGTAGGAGTATCCCTGTGAAGTACAAGTACTGCATGTAAGCCAGGTACTGGTTTGACCCCAGTTCGAAGGGACTCACCGGTGTCGTGCAGGAACAGGACGAGGGTCGTGACCCAGGTGAGCAGCGTGTGACCGGCCCGGACCAGGAACCCGGTCCGGAACATGCTCTGCACCATTTCACCCACATGTACAACTAGCACCGCGGGCTAGCTGGTGAGGCTAACTCTGTAGCATCGTTAGCTGGTGAGGCTAACTCTGTAGCATCGTCAGCTGTCCCTTAACAACGCAGTGAAGAGGGGTTGGGGAAATGAAACATCGATTGTAACTGTGCTAGTGAAACACACATTAGTTTAATAACGTCCCCGTGGAGCTAGTTACAGGAGTTAGTGCGTATTTCATTCACTTTTTTTGTTGTGTCCCTCCTGGAGTCGCCACTTCCGTGTTATGGTACGGCAAACAGCGAGGGACAAACCGGGCGGGGGGAAACTCAAACGACCTATAGAACTGAATATAATGTTGTTTTCCCGCGTCGCTGTTACATAACAACACTTTACACCCTCTGATTAATCCCAGTCACTAAACCATCCGGCCGAGCTGCAGATATAAGCACCAGTTATAATCCCCATCATTTTATAATGTCATAAATACTCAAGGTCACAATGTAATCAAACGGTTTCACTGGAACAATACTAATGTGTCCGGCGTGTAACACATGACTCAGTCATTGTTTGTGAGTTTACTCCAAAGTACAGTGAGTTAATCTGTCACTGATCTCTTCTCTGCCCAGGACCAGTTCAGGAGGAAGGTGAAACTGTTCTCAGAACAGCTATTTAACATTTCACTTGTTTTGAGTAAACCATTGTAGGAAATACCACAGACATTAAAAAAGACTGGTATGGGATCATTTCAGAAATATTTGAATTGGGAAACTGACAATTTAACCAATTGGTGTTTCTCTTTCCCTGTAGATAATCAGACGAGGAATGTAAACTTCCAATAACTAGAATAGTATATGGTGAAAATATATAGTAATGTAATTATATTGTGCTTATGGGAGAATGTGTAGGGAAGAGCTTTGTGGGGGTGTTTCCCTGTGAAGGATGAGGACTGAGTCCAGGATCCTCAGACAATTACTCCCGTGGATGGACATTCACATGCAGGAAAAATCCATTATGTTCAGACTGTTTTAAAGTGGCTGCTGATGTGTCACCATCCAGTCTGCTTGGTTACCAGAAGTAGAAATAAAATGTCCCCCCAAATTAAATGTGGCTGCAAGGAGCTCTTTAGATGCATATTTGACAACGCTCTGCAGAAAGTCCTGCTTCAATTCCACTTAGGAGGGAAATACCCTGTGACATCTGCATTAAAGTTCCCAGAAATGGCAGATTAGCAGAACTGGCAGCTGAGAAATGAAGTGCGTTTAATAACTGAACTAAAAGCTGCTTCCGGCAGATTTCCTCTGCTCTGCTCCTGTGGTCGTTGTTGTTATAGTGAAACTCTGCTCAGTCATCTCAGATACTTTGACAAGGATCTGCTGTGTCCAGGTTATAACATAACATCCAGCTCTCTCATATTTAATCCATTTAAAAAAGGAAAAACACCCAACAAGACATCTGACAAGAATTTGCATTTATTTGCATGAAAATGGTCCATTAAAACAATAAAACGTTCGACAATTCAAATCTTAATACCTGGATTGAAGTGACATTCATTCAGAGGCTGTTCCAGCATCAATTAAAGTGCATTGGTTGCGCATCCTTTTCAAGCCCTTGTTTTTCTCCCGAGTATAAATGTGAAACAAGAATCTAGTGTGCTCTTCTGTGTATATTAAACAATAACCTGCCCTTAAACCTGAGGTGAATATTGAGACTTTTTTTCCTTCCAAAAGGGCACAAACAAATCTACACACATTAACAGACATAACCTGAAGCTGTTTGAGCAACTAGAACCTTGTCAGCCACAGCGACACAAGCACAAGCTCCAACCCCCGTTTTCAACAGTGCACCAGACAACATTTAGTGTTTGACGTCACAAGTTAAGGCCGTTGTCTGGTGTTTATTTCCCACAATCACACTGCATTTAAAAAAATAATAATAATAATAATAAAAAAAAAAAACTGTTCTCAATTGCACATTTGGCTCTTCAGCCGGGAAACATTAAAGAACCGCCTCACTCTTCAATACAATAAAAAACAATAAATACGGGATTGGGTGGAAATAAATACTCCAAAGTCATTCAGAAAGTCATGTCATCCATCCATTCATGCAGGAAAGAGGTGTAGGGAGAGCAAACGCACATGTGCAAAAATCTTCTCATGAAGTGACACTTATAAATGCTCTGTTTGCCTTGAACACTGAATATTCTTTTTAAACTCAAGTTATTCTGCTGGTGATGCATCTTTTAACTCAAAAGACCGAAAAACCGGCAAAACATCACAACAGAACATGAAAGAGAAGGAAAAGTGGACATTTGGTTCAAAACGGCAAATGGAAGACAGAGCGAACACATTTGGTCCTTACAGTCACTCGTACTCCTCGTGGTTCAGCTCCACCACACGACCTCTTAAAACATAAATAGCAGCAGTCACAGTCCCGACCTTCTGTGCACAGAGTCCATATCCTACACTTTTGGCCTTTCCAACGTTCAGTGTCCTTTCTTTTCACACGTCAGCTGACATTCACAGAATGAGGAGGCCCCACGACCCCCCCCGGAGAGACCAGAAGGTACCCGGGATTCCCTATAGCATGTGCTGTGGGAGAGGGGGGGTGGGGTGCCTTTGTCACTTAACAGGTGACCTTCGCTTGGGTGAGGCTCACATGTCATTTGAGCTTTTAGAGTCACATGATAAAGATATGAGGGGGGGGTTGGGTTTCAGCGTGATTTCACTCCCAGCTGGGTCTTCAGGTGCTCGTACACGACGTAGCTGATGCTGACGGCGGGGATGACCTTGAGGAAGTTGGGGGCCAGGCCTCTGTACAGCCCAGTCGGACCCTCACTTTGCAGGATCTGTCTGAAGAGACCCGTCATGGTCACGTTCTGGCCGCCCTCGGTCGCTGCTGCAGAATATAATGAAGAAGATATGTTATACATTAATAATGCAGTGATTCAATAAATTTGAAAGATTTAAGAGCATCCTGGTTCGTCCCTCGTTAAAAAAACTCTCCACACTTAAACCTGAGCTGCAATTGATGGATTTGTTTCAGATTCTCGAATGTTTGATATTTTATTTGTTTGCTTTTTAACTGTGAGTCGCACAAAATGAGGTGTGTGTGTCGGAGTCACACTTTAAGATGCTGAGTCGCTTAAATTAAAACCTTTTTATTGGTCAACACATCTATGAATCATGTCATCCACCCATGATATGAATGCTATGAATGATATGAATGTTGTGAATCATCCCCAGTTAGGTGTGTTCCTTTATCGAGCTGCTACTTCTCTAAATCTCCTTTTCAAATAAACTTGTACAATGTAAAAATGTGTTTGTGCATTTAAAACCTGCACACTGACTTCCTGAGAAGGACACATCTCAGGAGCGAAGGCCTCACCTTGTGCTTGCATGCGGGTCCGGATCAGAGCCAGAGGATAACTGGCGAGCTGACCGCACGTGCTGGACACGGTGCCGCAGCCGAGGAGGACCAAGATGCCGGGATCTGTGCGGTTGGTGCCGTACTTCTCCATGTAGCTGTTCTTCAGCGTCTGAGAAAGAACAAGATGGAGAAATGTTGAGATGTGGTGTTTGGCTGCTGTTGCATTCCATCGGATGGTGTTATGTAAACCCGTCAAGTGACAATCAGGGTGTGTGTCGAGTTCACTCGCAGGGTGATAAAGTAGGAACACAACAAGTATAAAGAAGGCTGGAACAGTACAGACACAATCTGAGGGGGTTGTAGGGGGCAACAGTCAGTATGGTTGTGACGGCTCACCTCATAAATGGCCAGGTCGATGCCTGCGTAGGGGATGATGCCGAGCATGTTGGGGATGTAGCCTTTATAAAACGCACCGAGTCCTTCTCTCCTAAAGATCTGCTTGGCGCAGTCAGAGATTCCAGCGTACTGCCCGGTCTTCCTCAGAGCAAGACGGGTTTTCAGGACCTGGAGACAGAACCAGAGAAGAAAACGTCTGTTTAACACGACTGTAGAGTTTTGAGAAACAAGGTTCCCTAGTTGCTTCTCAGCTTTAAGAGTAGCTGCAGTTAAAGTGCCGCTCACCTCCATGGGGTAGATGGTACTCTGGGCCATCACTCCTGCCAGAGATCCTGCAACAAATCGCTCCAAGATGCTCAGAGTCTGCTTATCGCTGCCGATCAATTGTTTAATCTGGAGAGAAATAGAGAAGGAATTAGCGAACGGACGACTAAAATGGTTTTAAATGTTACGTTTGCAGATAAGTACGATTCCGTACCTGCTCGTACGCCATGAACTTGAGCGCAGTCTCTGGGGCGATTTTGATGATGTTCACGCCGTTGCCTCGCCACAAAGACCTCATACCGCCCTCTTTGGTCATCTGCATCAGTCCGCTCATGATGCACATGTTGTTGGTTCGAGTTCCATAAACCTAAGAAAGAAGAATTGGATCTCATCAGTTAGGTTGAAATATTGAAACAGGAAATCAACTGCTACTTGGAGATCTGTTTTGAATTTACAAGCAGGTGAAATTAAAATGGAACTTTACATTTTGGGGTCAATTAGACACGAAGGCCAAGATTTATTTTGCCTTTAAAACCTGGGTTGAAACCGTTTAATCCACTGATGGGACAGTGAGTAAAACGTACATGTTAAGCATCTATAGGGCTCTAAGTCGACGGGATTGTTCCAAAGTCGAGGTTCCACATAGCGAATGACGTAAACGAGCCATTGACACAGATCCAGAATCTGCACACTTCGACCTTCTGTGCATTGATGATGGTTGAAGGAGTGTCGGCCAATTGGGAGCGGTCATTGGTTGCACAAGTCTGCCCCCGGACTCCGAGTCCTCACTCTGTTAGACATTAACTTATTTATTGCTCTCAGGCAACGCGCGCTTGAGCAACATCCCTCTACTTTGGACGTGGATCACTAATCGTTCCACCTGCTGCCGCTAAGAAAGACCTCCAGGAGAATCTCCTTCACATTTTCATACTTAAAAAAAAAAAATCATATTTTTAAAGTTAAACTCGCAGGATTAAGGATAAATAATGAAGTAGGTTTTAGCTGGTGATAATTCTCTGCTGCTGCAAACAGTGAGCAAGATAAGAGTTTCCTCCGCACACTGTCCATTTCACAAAGTCCACCCACCCCCCCCAGTTCAGAGCCAATATATTACTCAGCTTTTGGTTCTAGTTAATTCAATTTGACCTTTGACTTCAGTGGGGTTTGGTTGTGGGCGTCTTACCTGCATCATGACTTTGACTCGGTCCAGGGGAGCCGTGAAAGTCCTGGAAACGGCTCCAGCTCCTCCGCCCGCGGCCAGGTGCCTCCACCACATTCCAGTCCGTTTCTCCTCAATGGTGAAATCGTCAGGCACCATCAGGTTCTCGCCCACATCGAATATCTGCAGGGAAGACAGACAGGAAGGTTTAGAGACACGGTAGATTGAGATGAATGCTGAAGAAAGCACGATGAACACGACAGACCACAGAGGGAGAGGTCACGTGGAATCCTCTTTCTCAACTGGCACCAGTCGGTAAAAACCTCACATGCCTGACAGAACTGCCACAGTGTGGGTCAAACTGGGTGGCCTTCACCAACCACCATGTTTGTTTTCACACATACCACAGTATAGGTCAGGACTTAATTGACCTCAGTGGATAATCACAGATAATCACCGCCCGGCTTAGAAATCTGAGCCATGCCGATTGTAATGAGGCTCTTTGGGTGACGGTCAAAAGACAAGAGTCTGCAAGGAGATGAACTTGAAAATGATCTATACCAGGAACACGAGGCAGGCTGACCAGTGGATCTACTTAACCCCGCAGAAGTGGATACGTGCCAACGAGAGTTAAAACACAGCATTGTTGATATTCTGAGCAGCCATAATTTTTGTGGTGGGAAACGAACCTGTAACCACAGAGAATTAAACATGTTTTTTCCCCCAAAAGTGAAACGGTCCCGCGGCTCACGTTACATCATACATTTTTGCTGCCTTCAGTTTGACCTGCTGGGTTTGGAAACTCCAGCTTCCCTCTTGGCCCGGGTTCAGTCCGTCAGTGTCTCATTTGCACCAAGCAGAGGCTGTTAGGCTCATTAGAGGCACAGCGTCGAAATAACTTGTGCAAAACCCAAGATCACAGGGTTCTCCTGAGGGAGCTGTGCTACATCGGTTCTGCCTCCACCCGCTGCTCCCTTTTACATAACAGCCAGACAAACAGGCAAATCCTCCCGACATAATCCTTCCAGAATGGGAGCAATTCCTCGCATGTCCTAATGGAGCTTAATTACTGACGCAGGATGTCTGCTGACGGAGCCTCTCAGGGCCGCCGCTTCTCAATTGACCCCTTCAAACTCACCGTGGAGCGTTTCCAGTAGAGGATGATCTCAGGAATGTTCTCCGTCTTCTCCACCGTCATGTAGTTGCTCCAGTCTTCACTACTGATAGTTATCATCCCGTTCTTATCGATGCTAAAAAAGGAACAGAAAGAACACCAAACTAAGACCGAGACTCTACTTAATACAATCCAAACTCTCAGCAGACGAAACGGATGAATGAAAATCACCTTTTAAGGGCTTTCTCTGCATGCTGCAGGGAGACGTGAACTCCGAGGTCGTGGAGGGACTGCATGAACTCCCTGGCGTCTACGTGGCCTGAAAAAGAGACAAAAAAAAAGAAAAGATGTGAGATAAAAGGCATCTCATACCGAAAACGAACAACTGACAAACTGAAAGAAGAAGCAACGGAAATAAAACCAAAACCTCAGCCACATACCAGCATTGTTCCTGTCGACGCTTTGCACCACCAGCTTCAGGTCCTTCTCATAGTCTTGCAGATAGTGAACAAACTCCTCAAAGTCCAGCTGTGCATCCGGGTCTTTTTCTTCCCCTGTAAGGGTTTTCTGTGAGGATGAAAAGCAAAACAGGCAGTGAGACAAGGCCCTCTGGTTGGTCGGGTAAGAGGACAGAGCAGAGTCTTCATAATAACAGCTGTTGAAGAACTAAGAATTAAGTGGTGGGGTATTAACTGTTTTAACAGTCATGTACAGCCACTTCTGAAATGTACTGCATGTACAATATGCAGCTAAAAGTCACATAACTGACCACCAGTCCGTCCTGCACTTCTGAATAACACACTGTCCCCTGGCTCCTGTTTCATGACCCCACAGGACAGCTCCGTGACCCGTCTGCCAAGTCACAGCGCACCTGATGTTCTTGAATGACGCACGTCTCTCCAGGACCAGGGGTATTAGGTAGTATCACCCGGGTCTATCTATGACCTGAACCACAGGCCCCCCCCGCCAACTGCTTTAATCTCATTTAAGACCTCAGATGTCAGGCCCTCCCGAGCTAAAACGAGACTGAGGACACCGGCATTCCTCCGGCATTCCTCCGGCATTCCTCCGGCCCACTGGCCAGCGCTGACACCGGACCCACCGCCCCCGAGGGCAGGCACATGACAGAGTAATGATACCCTGCCTCCACCACACTACCTGGTGAAATACGTACACATGCCACTTAGACAAGGGTTATAGGAGAGTGGGACCAGTTTCACCACCAGTCAGGATATTTCTGAACTAAGGGAAACCTGTCTCCAGTGTTTGTACAAGACTTGTAGCTGCTCTGCAGAAAACCAAGGTGATACAAGACGCTACGTGAAGCTGGCACACTAAAAGTAAAGTTTACTGATAATTCTCACGTTGACTTTTAATGTGAACATCAGCTTGAGTGCAAGAACTGAAACATCTTGACATGTCGGCGTCTAATTGACCACAGATGGAGCCTGAGTCCAGAGTTTTAACATTGAGTGCATGTGCAGGTTTTAGTAAAAATAAATAAATGCATTGTTAGTTATTGAAGTTTACACGAGAGCAGAATTCATCAGATTGTCATTAATTAACTGATTTGGTGGGAAAAGGCTGCAGCTCCTCAGGTTCCAATCTCTCACATCTCAAGTTTTCCCTTTGTCACATAAAACTCCTCAAGTGAAACATTTGAGTTTCTGACTTTCAGCACAAGTCATTTTTGATTAAAATGATAAGATTCATTAAAGATGTTATTATAAAGAGGAGACTTGTTTAAGTTGATCGGCTCCAGATTGAAATGAATTACCCGTAGCGACACTTCCTCTTCAGGGAGGAATTTCTCAATGAATGGCGCCGGTTCTTTTGAAGTTTATAAAAACCACGTTAAATAGACTGAACGCAGTAAAAAGCCTTTTATCTTAACAGAAACTCTCAGTTCACTGAAAGTTGAGACAATATTCACAGTTATTATAAACAGTTTTTATAAAAAAGTGATAAATTCGCTCGTAGCGCGGTTTCCTCAGAAAGCCGGTCTCCTGTGCGGCCTAGTCGTAAGGCTCGTTAGCCCCGGTGCTAACGCGGTGCTAATCCTCCCTGAGCCCGGGGAGAAGGGACCTAAACCAAGGAGCTGATCCTTGATCCCCCAACGAGCGACCCCCCCCACAGGTTCGATTCCCACGGTCTTTTGTTCCTCACCTTTCGCCATCGCTGGTAGGTGGACAACTCCTGGGACGGCAGAGCCACGCTGAGCCGGTTGAACACGGACTTGAGCTCCGAGGGGAGGCCGTCGGACTCGAAGTACTCCACCGACTCGCAGTTGGACACGGGGACGTAGAGGCACAGGCCGAGCATGGGGACGCCGGGAGAAAGGGGCCGAAAGTCGGGTAAATAAAGGAGCGGCGCGGCGCGTGTCTCCCTCGGACTGAATGAGGAGCCGCCGGATGGAAAAACCGGTTAACTATGCCGGCATGACACGCCCCCTTCCCGGAATACGGGCGCGTCACTGGCTGCCCCGCCGACCACATTGACGTCGTTTTTACTACTGACCAATCGCTGAGCCCGCCCATTCAACCGGCTCGGCTGGGCGGGTCGGCCACGCCCCCTATTGACGTGGGGGATTGGTCGACGATTCTGTACTATTGTAGAATCGTCGACCAATCACGTTCCGTCTTTCGTTCCGTCTTTCGTCCCACGCGTCGAGGATTGACCAATCCTGGGAGGTCTTTCATTCAAACTGCGGCTGAGGCGAAGATCAAGCGCAGGAGGCTGCAAATAAATAAATAAACAAATAAACAACAACAACAACAATACTACTACTACTATTAATACTACCACTACTACAACTACTACTACTAACAATAATAATAATCACAATCATCATCATCATCATCATCAGCAATACAATATAAAAAATATACAAAAACAAAGTCCAAACAAAAGATCATAACCTAAATGAAAAGTCCAAAAAGTGACTGCTATATAGAGCACTATATAGTGAGCTCATCGGAAAAGAACAAAAAAGCTTTCAGACATTAATCCACGCATCATTGCCACAGGAATAAACATGTACAACAACAACAATGTGGAAAATCCCAAATTAAATTTGAAATGTTTATTTTGCAGCTTTATTGTAAAAAAAAAACATGTTGGATGATCATCTTTAAATGTGGAAATAAACTTGCTCTGCTTCTATTTAAATTAGAACGACAGGTCGGGCTGTTCCCGCTGCCCTCGCTCCTCCCGTCTCGTCACCACGAGTGCAATGCATGATGGTATATATTGTTTGGATAGTCACCATTAGTTGTGCACTACTTTTCTTGATGCATTGTGGGAAACAATGAGTCAATTACATAGGGTATAAAAAAAATCTGTAAACATTTGGACACCACTAAAAAAATGGCGAACTCAGCATATAGTGCACTATACAGTGATTAGTGAGGGATGTGTAACACAGCCATAGACTCACAGATGAACAGATTAGATTTCAGTTGGTGGTCGTTAACTTATAAAACATTTGGCCTCTTGAACATGATATTTCAAGACTGTGTTTCGATCATTTCCTCAGATTTTGAGCATTTGTCACTTGAAGATGTTGAAGATGAACAGATTAGATTTCAGTGGTCAAAGGCCAGGGTGACCTCATATGAATCCAGAAAAAAAAATGTATGCAGAAATATACTGCACAGGTTGAAGGCGGCAAACAGTTTAATTCTGAAATCAGCAAGTTTCCAAAATCCACCCTGAAACACGTTCATAGACCCAGGACAGATATAATACAGAGTTTGATGACGTCAAATAACCCTGAGGGAGATGAGTGAATACAAAGAACTCCTGCCAGAGAGGATTTACAATGCAAAGCAGCCAGAACAATGGAAAGAAGAGTTATCATGTTGACTCCTCTGAATTATTTTCTGATGTCGAATAATTCTTCCAGGGCATTGCTGCTGTAGAGCTGCTGTTTTTGGTTGAGATCAGGAAACACACAACATGCTGGGGCTGAGTTGGTGCTCGGGCCGAGAAGGACTGGATCTGAGACCTGTGGTGCAAATTGTGTCTCCATGAACACGTCCATGTTGTAGAGATGAACCCTGGGTACCTGAAGGCAGGCTTCAATATCCAGTGGGGTTACAGCCTGAGGATATTAAATTGGGTATTGAGTAAATTCAATTTAATTGGTTTAGAACAAATCATAAAATAGATTATCTCAAGGCACTTTACATAGTAAAATTGAGACCTTGTCAAATTATAGAGAAACCCAACAGTTCCCGAGAAAGAGAGAGAGAGAGAGAGAGAGAGAGAGAGAGAGAGAGAGAGAGAGAGAGAGACCAGGAACTATTGTCAGACTGGTTGTTATAATGAAAATAATTAATAGATGATATCAGTCTAAAAAATAATAACAATAATATTAATATTAATAATTTTTCTTCTCTTTTCATCCTTATTTTCATCTGATCTACATATTGGATGGAATTAGAAGGTGATCACAACATTAATAGATGAACATTTCAAACATCCCTGTCACAGAGGTATCATTGGATCCACAGTGTGAAACAGACATTCATTCACTCACCACCTGCACAGGGGTGGAGGCAGAGATACGATCAGAACTATCTGCATAGTGAGATGCCTCCAGAGAAAAACGAGAACAATGTTGTTGTTTGCATCTTTGCCTTTTTGCATAAAGAGTTCAACAGAACACTATTGTCAGTAGAAGAGGAGGAGCTGCTGTTACATTTCCCTAAAGCTGCACTAGAACTGGTTGAGTTTGGTGTTAGAGGTGAACACTGGCACAGACAGTCCACAGAGCAGCATCAGGATGGAAGGGATCTTCATCGGTGTCTTGTGTCTCTCAGGTCAGTGAATTTCACTGTTTGTACGATGTCTAACAGGAAATCTGAATATAGAGATTCATTTGAGTCCTCATACTTAACAAAAATAACTGGTTTCATCCTCAGGGTGCCTCACCTTCTCCACATGCCTCCTCCATCAGTACCACTTTGTGTCTGATGCAATGACTTGGACTGAAGCTCAGAGCTACTGCAGAGAGACGTACACAGACCTGGCCACTGTTGAAAACACTGAAGAAATGAAGAAACTTAAAGACACAGTTTCCGCCGCTGGTAACAGCTCTAAGGTTTGGATTGGCCTGTACAGTCATATTGACTGGAAGTGGTCAGATGGGTTCAACCAGAGTGGAGCTGAATATTGGAGGTGGAAACCTCCTGACCCAAACTATTTTGCAGCCAATGAGCTCTGTGTGGCCATGAAGTACCAAGGAATATGGTTCGATTATTTCTGCCATGAACAGATTCCATTTGTCTGCTACAGAGGTAATGATGTGCTTTATATTGATCTTTACTATACAACATAATGTATAAGATATGATTTTGAAAAACCATTGTGTGATCTCAACAATCCCTCTTTTGTTCTCAAACTTAACTGCAGGAACATTAGAGGATCCTGAGTTTGTGCTAGGGGATACATCAAAGAATTGGTCTGAGGCTCAGAGGCACTGCAGAGAACACTTCACAGATCTGGCCACTTTGAGGAACAACGCTGACAACGACAAGATACGGAACTTGATTCCACTTGTCCCATGGGCATGGATGGGTTTGTACAGAGATCCTCAGATTTACTGGTCCGACGGGAGTAACTACTCATTCAGCTCCTGGTATCAGGGTAAACACAAACTTGGCTCGATGAAAGTCGTATGTGGTGTTGCAGATTTGGAGAAGGGAGGAAACTGGAGGTTATTTCCCTGTGAAGAAAAAAAACCATTTGTCTGCTACAGCATGCGTGGATGGTGCTTCCTTGAGTGAAAGAGAGAGAACACATCCTGACATTAGAAAAAACAGTTATTGTCTCAATAGTGATTCTTATAACATTAATGCATTAATGAATATTTGGATGATGTTTGTTCTGTCTATTGTTTCTTTACAGTGAGAGAAACTAGAAATGTCTTGTGATGTACTTGTATGTTATCACTTCATTAATCTGCTCTGTGATGGTTCTTCAAGACAAGCTCTTAGCTCTCAGCAGTTTTTTTTTGTCAGATATAAAAGCAAAATTACAAAAAAAAACTTTAAAATTCACTGGTTTTGGTTTTATGGAAACCCCTGTCTTATAGAAAATAGATTGGTAAGATTAAGTAGATAGACAAAAAATGTGTAAATTAATAAATGAATCAATAAATATATGTATATGCAACATAAATAAATGACTTATATGTTCTTCTATTCTCTTTTTGACATAAAATACCTTGAGCAGTACACATTAGTAGCTTCATATAATATAGTGACCAGCAGAGATCGCTACGTGTTACCAAATTCCTCATATCTCCAAACATGACCAGCTAATTATAACTTTTAATGGACCTTTTCCTTCTTGGTAAACCGTGACATTAGGTCACAGTGGACAAATTAATTGGCCACGGCCGTATGGATCATCATATTTGCAAGGGGCAGGCTTTTTAGGCTATTTATTTAATCATTAATATTAAAATGATAATGTTGGATTGCTTTGGTAACGGATACAATAAAAAATCATTGTAACAATAATATTTCACTGCTCATTAGAAAACACATGAGTTACAGAAACATAAAATAAACGGAACAGTCGGTTATATTGTAGTGTTGGTTCTCTGAGTGAAGAGACTACCTCTCCACTCTATTACATATTCTATACGTATGGGGAATGACCCCCCTGCTCTCAAGGTGCATAGACATTTATTTTATATACACCAGCTTGCCCGGCCACGCCCTGCAGTTCACCTATAAAACACCTGTGTTGGCGTGAAATCCACTGATAGTTTGATTGACACATGTCTCCGAGAGGCCTTAGAGTGGGAGAGATAGTCTCTTCGCTCAGAGAACCAAGGTTACAACGTAACCGAGCATCCTCTGTTGTATCGAGATTATCTCTAAAACATTTTCCATACGTAAGGGGCAACTCTTTTAGACACCTTGCAAAGAGACGATACATCCCACAAGCCGGTATTTGACAAATGCACAATTTACAAATGCACACTATTTTCATACCAACCAGGTATCCTCAGGACTCCTCTGGACTCCTCTGGACTCCTCTGGACTCCTCAGGACTCCTCAGGACTCCTCAGGACTCCTCTGGACTCCTCAGGACTCCTCTGGACCTGAATGACCCTGCTGTGAAAGCAGACATTCTGAAATCAGCAAGTTTCCAAAATCCACCCTGAAACACATTCATAGACCCAGGACAGATGTAATACAGAGTTTGATGACATCATATAACCCTGAGGGAGATGAGTGAATACAAAGAACACATACCATTGATAATAATGATGATGATATAATAATAAAACAAACTTAAAACGGCTCAATAATCAACAGGAATAAACTGAAGATGTGATGATGAGGAGATTATCATTAAAACTGAACTAAATAAAACACAAAGTGGTCATTTCTCTCTTCATCTTCAATTATAAAGCAGAATGAAATAAACTGCTCCAGTCCAAACTGAGTTATTGATGCAATAATAACAGGAAAAGTGCAATTAATCAATTGCTACCAACAACTGTAAACCGAGGCCCTTGGGCAGGCGAGTGTTTTAAGTATTATAACATTGAATGTATAAAATAAAACATACAATAAAACCTGATTTATTAACCTCAGGTCATCCTCTCTGCACCTCAGGAGCGTTTCAGTTGCCTGTGTTGCAACAGCCCTGCTGCCACACACACTAAATACCAGTTTGTGTCTAAATATTTACATACTGTATTCTCTCTATACCTATTTTACTTTCCCTGTTCTATACAGTTAGTTCTGACCTTGTTCATCCTATGAAAAATAAAGAAAACATCATGAGGTCGGACGCACGAGCTCTGGAACTAAACTGGGAGATGGACGAGAGCCAAAAGCCAAAAAAGGTGCTGAAGAAACACCAAGAGCTGAACCCCGAGTCCGTCAGCTGATCCTGTCTGGGTTTACATAACACACACACACACACACACACACACACACACACACACACACACACACACACACACACACACCCTCTCTCACTTTAATGTGGAAGAACAGACCTCACTAAAACACACGTGGCTGAACTGGAGCATGAAATGATTTGGTGTCCACATACTTTGGGCCAAGCATCAGACTCGATTACGTAATAAAATATCACCACCTCCACACTCACACTGCAGGAATTCAGTCTCATCACTGAACTTATAAACTAAACTTATGAAATAATGATCAAGTTGTAATTCAAAGGAAAATCTTGCACAGATAAAAATTGTGTTTAATTTAGTAGCTGAGGACGTGTTTCTCTGCAGATTCACTGACTGAATATTCTGCAGCTGGGATCAAAACTTCCATTTGGTCCAGATACAAGTTACTAGAACCACTGATCACTTGTTATATATTATGTAGTCAACTCAAACCTCAGGAATTGAATCTTCACTAAAATCCATGTGTTGCTTAATGGGGTTGTTTTCCTCACCAGTGCAGTTGTAGTCCACATAATTGTTTTTCTCACACTCATGAAAGGTCACCGCGACCTTTGAACTTTGAAATCAATTCAGTTCACCTTTGAGTTTAAAGGACAACTGATCAAAATTTGACAGAATTCCTCGAAGGCAGATATGAGATTTGATGTTCTAGAGCCCGAACACTATGTTTAAGATAATGTATTGTCAACACAAACCATTAACGCTCATTTTTCAGCTTCTCCTTAGTTTTATTCATCTTTAACAATTAATTATCAGGCTCATAAAAATAACCCTTTATCATATCCAATAATTATCTGATATGAATCTACTTGAGAAACATATTTTGTTAGGTCTCTAGTTGTTTACCTGTAAACCTCTGAACACTTATTGCAAGACAGTTTTTCTTATATACACGTGGGCATAATGATCTAAATGTTATTATTATCTGGTCGTATAAGCAACGTTGTGCTGAAAAATAAAGAAACCAAACAATGACAAGGTAAATATTCTATATAAAAAGACAAAAACATTCAAAATCACACTCAAAATAGCCAAAAAGTCATAATGAAGAGAACGTGCATAATAACTAATACTAAATAAAGAGTCTCCCAGTTGCATCTGATCCTTTCTGGACTTAAAGTGCCTGATTGAACATCCCAGTGTGTTTGTGACGCCAGTTAAAGTCCAGTGTCAACACAAACATGTTGTTCTCTCGCTCATTGTCGTATCCCGTGGCGTCACAGAGCCGAGAGTAAACGATCCCAGGACAGAGGAGCACTTTAACCTGGAAGGAGCCGAACAAACACCATCATATCTGACGGAGAGGAACCAGGTGAGAGGTGAACATCTGCTCCGTGATGACGTCACACATCTGGGCCGAGAGGTTTTACAGCTGGATTGGGATGTTTTTTTGTTGTTGTGGAGAAACATCAGTTTTCATTAGTTTAACTTATCTGTGGATCATTTAAGTTATAAAAATAAATATCATATATCATATATGATGAATAGATAATAAGCACAACCCCCACACACCCTCAGGGACTGTACCAGCTTTATAAAAACATTTTTTATCCACATATTCTCTCATGTACATGAATCCAAAGTGAACGAGAGCTCGTGCAAGAGAGAAGAAGCTGAAACACCTAAAATCTCCCAAAGGCAAAATTAATATAATTATATACAATTAAAAACAGTGAGGACGAGGAAGACGACTATTAAATTAATGTGAAACCATTAACTGTTAATAAAGAATGTAAAGGGTGAGAGACTGCAGGACAAACATTCACCAAAGTTATATTTGTGTCGTCTTTAGTGGTTTATTCTGAAATCATTCGTATCTTGATTTAAAAAAAACATTGTAAAGATATGGCAAAACATTTTTTTATATTGACATATTGGATTTTCCCTGGCAGTTGAAAATGATGATGATTTATTGAATGTTAGACAATAAAAAATGTCTTTAGTGGCTCATCCAGTGTTCACATTTGTGTTCTGAAATATACAAATCAGGCCTTTAATTAAATAAGGCATCATTCACATACTTTAACATTTTGCATAACGATCTCGTGATTATTTTCAAATTCAATCTTTGAATTTTGAGTGCATCATATCACTGGAATATAACTAGAACAGAACACAAAGTTCAGACAGAGGTTTGCTGCTCTCTGTTGGCTGAACAGGAACCTGAAGTTACAACTGTTCAAGCTGCTGCTCAAATTCACTCAGTTTCATTCTCATGTTGGAAAGTTCAAATCTTGAACCTTGAAATTGATTTGACTCTTTTTCCAAATATGGAGATAAACATTTATTTATGACAAAGATAAACATATATTAATATATATATTATATTACGTTTTCACCCTCATTTACTTTAAAAAGTTGATCTGTGTTTGTAAAATGAAAACAAACTGAGGCATCTGAAATGAAAACGAGCCTCCAGCTGCTTTCTATAAGGAGCCATGCACTTTAAAGGCTGGTGAGTTTATTCTCCAATGAAAATATTACAAAACATAATCATATTTGTAAAACTGATATGTGTGTATATTTCTATTTTAACGTGTAGAGGTACATGTAACATGTATGACCACACGGTGTCGCTGCTTCACCTCTGAAGGCTGAAGGCTGTCAAGTCAACGAGGGTGAGACAGTAACTGACCGGATGGTGGACAACTTTACCTTTCAAAGTAAGATCCCTCAACGTTAAACCATGAATCATTGTCAATGGATTTAAATTGTTCACATGAATCCAACAACAACAACAACAACAATAATAATACATATACAAATATTATATGGCACCTTTTAAAGCAGCATTATAAAGAGGCCAAATAAAACATTATCCTTCTAAAAATAAAACACAGCAAGTAATATAGTAAAACATCTCAAATCAAGACAATAAATTAAATAAAAGTAAAAGCCATTTGAGTTTAGAGAGATGACTAAACGTTTAAAAACAGAAAACAACGAAGGGAATCGAACATGTGGGAGAAAACTGATTATATAAACTTTTATTCTGAGACCAGCCGGAAGTGCGTGTGTGTCACCGTGAAGTTCCTCCCCTCCGTGGAGAAACGAGCAGAAGGACATGAGTCTCTCTCAGGCTGGTGTTGTGTTGTCGAGGAAACTCCCGGGACCAGACATGTCTGCAGGTTCGTTTCTTCATCACCTTCAAACCGCCCGTCTTCATCACATTTCTCCTCCTTAAACACGTGGTTTCTCCTCCTCCTTCTCCTCCTTCTCCTCCTCCTCCTTTCCAGATTTCTGCGCCGGAGAATCATCGCGTGAAAACCCGAAGTGAAGCAGAAACAAACCATCATCAGCAGGAGCCCGCGGACATTTTTAATTAGACCCCGGCCCCGTTTTGGTGTCGAATCCCGCGCCGGCTCCCGGTGTTGCAGGAGAACCGCGTCATGGCGTTTTTCGTGAAGAAGAAGAAGTTCAAGTTCCAGACGCAACTGACTCTGGAGGAGCTGACCGCGGTGCCCTTCGTCAACGGGGTCCTCTTCTGCAAACTGCGGCTGCTGGAGGGAGACTTCGCCGGCACCTCCTCCAGGTAAAACGCGTTTAAATCCACCGGGGAAACCTGCTCGAAGAGACGGGTTCGAGTCCCGCGGTCCGTTTAGTGATCACCTTTCCTCCTTTAGAGTCAACCCAGGACTTTAATTGGCTTTAATTGAGCTCAATATTGACATTTTATTAGACTTAATAGAGTTTAAAAGTTGTCTCTCATGTGTCTGATTTCATATCTCATTCATTTGTCTTCATTTGTTTTATCTCCCTTTTTAATATTATAAAGATCTAAAAATAGACATAAATCAGTTATTTTGGCATCTTTGACAGATTTACGATCGAGTTATGGTTGATTCATGAAGTAAGAGGCTGAAAGATATAGAGTAATAAAGTAATAAACTTTGTATTCAACATTCACAGCGTTTACAAAGGGCTTCGCAAAGAGACTACAAACTGAAACAAGTTCATGCAAGACAATGGGTGAAATAAAGCAATAAAGCAAACACCTCATATAAAAGCAATATGATAATATAAACATTAAACTATAGCAATAAAACAGACACAAGTTAGAAGTTAAAAAACATTTAAAAAGAGGATACTGAGGTGACAAGTGCAGTAGTGTAATAATTCAGCAGATATACTTTTGAAAAAGATGTTATCAAACCCTTGTGAGCAAGAAATGTAATTGAGGCTTTATATTTTGCAGTTTAATCATAAACTTAACAATAATAAAACTAGAAATACAAAGAAAACCCCATTGTGTTGTGGATGTCTTTGGTTTTATAAAGAACTAAAAGAGACTAAACACTTCAGTTTTGCATCTTTGCTGTAAAGTGTCTCGGGGTTTCGCTCCTCACAGCTCAGACTGTGCCTGAGTCAGATTTAAACGCTGGGTGTTGCCATGTTGAGTGGCCTCAGTGTGGATCTGATCCGTCACCTCCGCTGGACGAAACCAGCTCACACTGGGGATGTGATCTCTGTCTACTCGCTCTAAACCTCCTTTGAACAAACCCTCTACTCTAAAACTCGGATGTGATGAACTCTGAGGACCATCGTTTGTTTTCTGGACGTTTGTTATCTCCTAACTGGCGTCACGTAACTCCAGATTCTCCTCCTTTGACCTTGATAACGTCAGCCACTTTCATCTCCTCTCCCTTCCTTGTCTTTGATTCCGCGGATGAGATTACACATCTGTGACTTCAGATGTCAGTTCCAGAGGTTTACGTTTTGGTAAAAGGTTAAAGTCGGGACACGCTGCACATCTGGAGTCCGTCTGACCGTCGTCACCTCTTTACACCTGTGAACTAACATCTGCTGAAAGAGTCTCCAGGCTGAAGCACGACAGGAAAACATGAGCTGGATCCGTTTGTCTTTCTCGTATGAAGAACGCAGCTGGAGATCGTCTTTCCAAGTTGACGTCTCCGTCTGTGTCTTCTATGTTTGTGACTCCGCTTTTTCCATCCTGAGATATTTGTATTCTTCTGATTTCATGTCCATCGCATGTTAAAAAACATCATCATCAAGTCCAGATATCAGATTCGGGAAAGGGGAAAATTGGTAACGGAACATCTCAGCCCCTCTGGAAACTTTCAGGATAATGCCTGGACTTCGGTTCAGGTCTGAAACGGCTTCATCGTGGTGTTTTCTTTTTTATTCTAGTGCACCGTCTCTTCTCCTCTTCACGCTCTTTGCTTTACAGCCTCTTCAGCAGGTCGAGGCTTTATACTGTCAGACAGCAAAGTGTTGAGTTGGCAGAGAATCTCTCAAACGGCCGTTCAGGATGGACCTGATGTCCACGGGTCTGGTTTTTGATCAGGGCTTAGAAAACATGCTCCACTTCCAACTGTGAGTGTGAGTGTGTGTGTGTGGAGTTAAACATGAGTGAAGTGAGTTTGTGGTTGATGTTAAAATGTCTTATTCAACCCCCCCCCCCCCCCCCCCCCCCCCCCCCTCCCTATGCTTGCTTTCCCTTTTCTTTTATTGATTCTCGTCCACACCCAGTTTGTGCGGGTCTGTTAAACTTTAAATCCCCGAGGCTGACAGACTGCGTACGTGGGAGAATGTTTTTTTTCTCCTGCGTCCTCAGCTGAAGGCAGATCAAACTTTTTGGAAGAGCTCGACCTCCCTGCTCTCACGTAGCATCGTCCTGGAGAAGGGAACGTAAACACACCGGACAGATCAGGATCATCTCCATCAGGTTTCTGTTCACTGGAGGTTTTCTTTCATCAGTGAGCAAAGAGAAGATCAGAGTTTTAGTCGCACAAATACTTGAGTGAGGCAGAGATGTGGGATTTTACTGTTTCTTATTCGTGTTCACTTGTTGTCGTGGAACATTTAGTTTGTTTTCTGTCTCTACCTCAAAGTTTTCCTGAGTTAAAATAAAGTGCTCATCGTGAATCCCCAGAACTCCCGACCATGTCCTCCAGTTTCCTCTTGTGAAATATTTCCCTGCATGAGCTCATTCGTTTAAAGTTTCTTGTTTGACATCAACGTTTGACCCTTGGTCGCGTCCAGATGTAAAAAACTATGTGGATCTCTGGGTTTGGGCCTCTGAGGTTCAGGAGAAACACAGCCTCATGAAACACCAAATCTCAGATCAGCTGAGAAACAACAAACTTGAGTTTCTCCTCCCTCCGTCTGAGGTCCTGTCCTCAGCGACGCTCGGCTCGCCCAGAGGTCGTCCTGCTCTCTGGGGGTTATGTAACAGATCCACCCTCCCATCGCAGTTATCATCTCTGTGACTGGGAACAAGGGGCCTCTCAGAGGAGGAGGCGATGGCGCGGGGAGGCTCCCGCCGCAGCAGACCCAGATTGAGTTATGGCACAGATCTGACAGGCCCAGTCTTTGTGTGGGGGCCTTGTTGTGGTCGATGTGCACTTGCATCACATGCTGCAAATGTGACCGTCCAGCTCACTGACCCACACGTCAGGGCCGTTACTGTTTGACCTCTCTGAAATCCGCCGATCATCGACGTGACGGCGGCTCAGTAGAAACATCTGGAAAACATCATTTCACGTTCAATGTGCTCATCGCTCGTGGCAGATGTTGTGTAAACTCACAGGGCCGCTGAGAGACATCAGTGTTTTTTGGGAAGTGATGTGTTTAACTGTGTTTCGCCGTCTCGAGTGTTTGTCTTCTCGTTCATGTAAAGGAACTTGAGGACAAATACAGTATATTGAGGACTGATATAAATAGCAGACCCTGGTTTAGACACAGTTGTCTTATCTTTGATGATGTGACTGACTTAATGGACGCTGTCGCCACAGAGACAGGAGACCTTTGTTCTTGGTCCCTGTGGCTGAACTTGTGTTTTTTTTTTACAGTTGTAGTGATATAACATCGAGCTGTGCTGTTGTTTTACATCCTTTAAAAGCCTGTGTATAAAAGTATTTTAATTACTAACTCACTCTTGTTAATTGGATATTAACTGTTGCTTGTTGCGTTAAAGGTTGAGAACTTCAGAAGTTGTTTGAAACCCTCTGAACCCCTTGAATTGGTTCCATGTGTTTTGGATGTAATTGCTCACAGCGTCTTGCCGGCTGATGCTTTTCTTGTCATTAGGCATTTTTGCGTTTCTTGCAGAATGAATCCACTTCAGTTTGAGAGTGTGTTTTCGTGCTGGTGCCTCTGATGATCCAGGTCGGGTCACGTCCCCAAAGCTTTTCATACCCTGCAGAGCGGTTAGTTCACAGGTGGTTAAATAAGTTAGTTGTTGAGCCGTCCGTCTGTCGACCGACTCCCGACCTAGTTTGTAGATCTTTTGAGCAACTTCTCAACAAATCCAAACCAGCTCCATGAGAGAGAGGAGGATCTAATGACGTATCTGTTATGTTGCGTCCCGTTGCTGTTTGTGCTTTCTTGTTTTTTACTCAAGTCATGCATCTTTTAGGAAGCTGTGGGAGCTGAACTTGTGTTGCAGAGATCATACCTGTGACCCGTCTCAGTGGCCACACCCTCCGCGTCACAGCAGCATGACTGGACTGACATTTCGAAAGCTTCTTTAAAATGCGTCAGCCAACTGCGTCCTTCTATTACTCGATGAAGATTTCAACCTTCTTGGGCCAAACTATCCCAGCGATGAAGCTGACAAGCTAGATATGCCGGGAAAGTGCAGCAGCTCGAAGAAGCAAATGGTGAAGCACAAGCTGGTGACGCAGATAGGAAATTCTCTGTGGAGCAGATGGTCTCATCCCGGTTCAGCCTTCACGATCCATCCAGTACATCGAGTCCTCCAAAGGATGCAGCCCCAGACGTGTTCCTGTGCGTGAACCCTTTATCTCTTCTACAAGTCCACATGCACGCTCTCTCTCTGTGTGTGTGTGTGTGTGTGCGTGTGCGTGCGTGCGTGCGTGCGTGCGTGCGTGCGTGCGTGCGTGCGTGCGTGCGTGCGGACTCCTCAAGGCGTGTTTTTGATCAGCTTTTCTTTGATCAGCGTAAACAAACTAAATTGAACCAAAACACTCAGACACTTAAGTAAACTTTGCTGCAGCCGTTCCGTCTTCGTGGAGCACAGATCTGAAAAAAGATCCTTTTCAGACTTTTCTTATTGGATCGTATTAAAAACTCAGTCACAGCACATTTATCTTTAGTAACAGAACATCAGTGTAAAGTATCAGAAGCGATATGGACATTGGGAAACACCCACTGCCTCCATCCAGTCAGATCTGCTGACGGATCATGTGTTTTTCAGATGGTCTCTGTCCTGATTTTGGCAGAGAAACATTTTCACTGCAGCACGATTTTCCGCCTTCATCAGCCACGTCTTGTTTGTAGTGTCACATTGACATGTTGGACATTCAGATCATTTCTTATCCACATACTCCTCCGGAACATTTCCATACCACCGCGTGAAGGCCAGTTGGGAAAAGAGCGAAGACACAACCACTACAACCTGACTGCCGAGGGAGGGGGAGAATGAGGATTCCTGTATTTATAAAGCCCCAACAAAAAAAGCAGGAATGTTGGAGCAGTAGGAGGCTGAGAGCGGCTGAGAGGACGAGGTGGTCGGGTTCAGAGAGGCAGAGGTGAAAGTGTGAGTGAAACATGCGGCTGTTACAGGCAGCGAGCGTCTCTGATGTGGCAACGTGGACAGATTGTGTTAATTTCCTGTTCTGATGATGATTAGCGGTGCAGCAACACACACACATGACCACACCAGACTTTCACATATTTAGAAAGGAGCTTTAAACACACCCCCACACACATGTGCAGATTTAAACTGTAATGTTATTATTGTCTTCATCGACTAACTTTACTGTCATTATTATTTATTTAATTATTCAGAATAAGTAACCATGCAAAGAAGATGTTTGACATTATTGTTGATAATTAATTTACTTTACCAACTAACCAATTCATTGATTTATCGGCAGTCAGCTCAGGGCCGTCTGCAGGGCGT
This sequence comes from Hippoglossus hippoglossus, assembly GCF_009819705.1. Classification (NCBI taxonomy): domain Eukaryota; kingdom Metazoa; phylum Chordata; class Actinopteri; order Pleuronectiformes; family Pleuronectidae; genus Hippoglossus; species Hippoglossus hippoglossus. Next base: position 3,025,272 of record NC_047159.1, on the reverse strand, counting down.
CGAGTCTCAGAGGGTTTGTTCTTGAATTCCTTATTTGCATGTAACTGAAATCTGGACACAGTACATGTCCAGTTTGGTGTCATGTTTTCAGCCGGTGTTGGTGTCAGACTTTCCCAGTAGGCCGGCTCAGGATACAGTTCCCGGGACTCTCAGGACAACCAGGAACTCTCGGGTGGAGTTGGCAGAGCTGCTTCCTGACTGTCTGTTGTCGGGCGTCAGCAGCACTTGACTGGTTGGAGTGGTTGTAAACGGGCTTGTTCAAACTTTGTGGTGATCCCTCTTCTTCTTTGTACTATTGAAACAAGAGTAATGACTAATGCTGGGGATGATGATGATGATGATGAAGATGGTGGTGGTTTTTCTCTCTGCCAGGAACTTCGTTGTTACAGGGAACCCCCCCCCCCTTCTGGGACCCCATTGACTCTTGAGGGCTGAAATGAACAGCATGTTCTGCACAGGCTGAGTCACATCAGGAGGTTGACACGTTCCACATGTCTGCAGTTGGCACGTTTGCAGACATGTTGCAGGAAGCAGTCGAGCGAGTGAACGTCACTTTGACTCTCACGGCTGCAAAAAGCATAAATCCGGGCGTTTTGAGTTCACCACATAAAACTTGGTTCTGTCTACATTTTTGTATCTGTCTGATAACAAACAGGACCAGACTCGCCACGTCTTTTCTCTCGAACTGAATCTTTACCTCCACCAGGCTCAAGACTTACTGAGCCGATTTTATTGACACTTGGTGGACGGGTGGAGTCCGGGAGAGAAGAAAATGCCAATCAGCCACCACTCCTCTGTAGGAACATCCCATCGCATCCACCAACAATCCTCCAATTAGAATCATGGAACTGGATGTGCAACCTGATCGTCGAGTGGTTGAGACCCCGACTTGGCCTCCACATCATCGCCTGACGATCTTTCCCCACATTTCCTGTCAACATGGGAAACCATCTCTGATTTGACAGTTTTTCCAAACCGATGGAATTCATTTAATGTTGTTTTTGAGCTGAACAATGTCACTGTGAGCGAGAGCTGTCACTGTGTTTTCACCTGGTCCGGAGCTCTTAGGATCGAGAGAGGAGGATAGAGCCCAGTGACAGAAGGAGGAAGGAGGAAGTTCCAGAGAGGAGGGACTTCTTTGTGGGGGGGGGGTTAGAAATCGACCGGGACGAGCGGATTCTCAACAGCTGTTTCCTGTTTTCCTCTCACTTCACCAGCCCTTTAGCGTTCTGGTGGGATGTGAGGGAGGGGAGGTGTGTGGATGGGCAGTGGGGGGGGGGTTATTCCTCTGGTATCGGGCCAGGTGATTTTGAAATGAACTCCCTCCTTTCGGTGGAACACATCGTCAGAGCTTCTCTCTCTGAGGCTGAGCTCCTGTGTTTTATCTGTCTGAGTTTTCCTTTCGCACAAACAGAATATAAAGTTAAATCCTGTGATTAAACGCTAAACAGATAAAATGTCCCACTTCCCGTTGGTTTTCCAGCCTCAGTCATCGTTAACCGCTGAAAACTGTCACGCTGTCGCCTTCGTTTTCACTTGTATGGACCTCGATTTGGTCCTCACGCCATAAAACACAAGATAATGTATTTAACAACCTCTGACCTCAACAGCAGGACGACGCAAAAAAAACGACCGAACAGATTAGGACCCAACAATCGTCCCTACGAAGGACGAGTGTCTGTTAACCTTGTTCTTCTCACTCTGCTGACATTGACCCGTCTCCTCAGACATCACTACGAGATAATCAGCGTTATTTTGACTTGACAAAGCTCCTCTTGTGCCACAGACGACATTATATCACAGTCTTTCACGGCCACACAGATTTCACCGACTTCAAATGTGTGAAATTGTTGGTTCTCCATAACGTATTCCATAAAAGTTACACAACATGTTGTTTGTTTTGATGGAAACTGGAACACTTTCAAGCGTTTTTTGATTCGTGTGGCACATTTGCAGTGAAGTTGATCAATGCAGGGCGGAGGATGGAACACACGGCGGTTTTAAGGTCACGACTGATGGCGAGGATCGACCCTGTGACCTCTTTTGGGGACGGGAACATCCTCGTGACTCCTCGCCCCTCCTGCTGCTGACTGGTGCGTCCTGACGTCACCCTCCCCTCTGCAGGGTCCGTGTGCTTCCTCAGCACTCTGCTGTCGGGCTGTTTATCTGAGCCCTCGATTCGACCCGACCTGGCCAGGCCTGCTGTTTGTGTTTCTGCTGTGACCGGGGGGGCCCCCAGGAGCCACGCAGCCAGGATGGGAGATAAGGATCCCGTACTGCTGCATTGCTGACATGTAAAGTCATCACATGGTGGGGGTGCAGTGGGGGGGGGGGCAGCTCGAATCAGGGCCTTCGTATTTACACTTCGGCCTTTCAGCTGAGGGACGAGCCACAACTGTGGTTCTTCTTCTTCTTTGGTCTGAATCGTGCTGCAGGAGTTTATGTTGTTGTGTTTGCTTCAGTTTCCCTCCGTGAGAATCAGCTGGTTTACAGAGCCGCTCGGCTTCTTCACAGACTTTTGTTAAACTGATCATTTTCAAGCCAGATTGAAGATTTTCATTTGGCTGCAGGAAGAAAATCAAAACAAATCTGATTCCAGTTCCTGTAACTTTTAGCAGCTGGAGGAGAAATGGGAGAGAGTCTGAGGCAATGATTTTTCTACTCCCAGGAGGAATTATTTCACTTTTTTGTTAAGTGAAAACTTATTCTTCCATAAGTGCTTCATATCTCTGTCGTGGTGGCTTTGTTGGAAGGTCGTTTTCTACTCAGTTAAACTGTCCTTTAATCATGCAGGTCAGAATTCATATGAGCGGCGTGTTGGACTTCAAGCTACCAACATTGGGGCGTTTCCACAAAACAGTTCTGGACTTTATTCCAGAAGTCTAAACTTTAGGGGAGGCTCGGAGGGAGAGACGGTTATCGGCATGAACTCGCTCCTCTCTGCGAAACCGACTCTTAGAGATTCACTCCTTTTAAGATTTACTTGCTTTTAACAACTCAGAATTGTCAATTGGCACAAAGTGAAGATAAAAATAAATCGTAAAAATAGACGTTTGACTCGCTGTCGGCCTTTGTGATAATTTACGTACAATTTTAAGGCCGTTTTCAATCTACGAAAGGTTCGAGGCAAAGATGCTACATGAGCTGAGAGGTTCAGGTGCAATTTAATTTAACTGATATTGTAGAAATTGAGCCGCCTTTAGGCTGCAGGGTGGGGGGGGGGGGGAACTCCGGCCCCTGGGCTCTAGATAAGTACGATTTCTATCCTGCGATGTTATGAGAACTGAAATGATTTGAAACCAGCTCTCCACCCCTGCTCCGGGCTCTGGTAGGATACGTCTTCCAGTCAAACCTGGCAACGCTGCCGTTGGCCAAGGGATTTAGTCGAGCACCGTTAAACCTTTGCTCTCAGTCGTCGTTGCATTTCATTACCTCTCCCCTCGTTTCCTGACTGTATCTCCACAAATAATAATCTGAAGAAGAACGCCATCTCTTTCCCATTTAACACTCTGCCTCTCATTTCTTCCCCCTCTCCTCTGTATTGGCTGATAAATCATATTTGTCGGAACCGCCTTTGAATCTTGTCCCTGTTTCTTTAATTTGCGTGTAATTGCTCATGATGTAGGAATTTGTGCTTGTTCTATTTTTGTAACGTGATTACATTAACTTGTAAAGCTTCGGGGGAGAAGTCGGCCTCGCTACAGACGTTTGTCTCTGAAGTCTGTTTTCAGTTTGAGGTTCTGGGTCTGAGATCATTCTTGGATGTCCTCTCGTTTGGGGATTGTTTTTTCGACACAGCTGATTTTGTTTTTAAAGAACATTTAACAGTTAAGTGACAGAGAATTGGACGCAGACGATCTCCTGAGCTGCTCCGCCCAGGGGAAAAAAAAATCAGATTTGACTGTTATTGTCATCTGTTTGGAAATGTTTGTTGGACGCAGCAGTTTCTCATTTGGTTCAACTGTACAGTGTAATGAAAGCACTGGCTGCAGGACAGGGAACAGGACACACACACAATCACGGTCTTTGTGTTGTTTTTTTTTCATCATGTCGGGGCTCAGTCCTCTGTTTATTTGAGAGCAGCTCTGGTGCTGTCACTGAGAGGCTGCTGCAGAAGTGCTGCTGCAGAAGAGCTGCTTGTGCAAGTGAAGTCTTAACACAGCGTTAAATTCCCAAAATGTTGTGCAAACTAGAAAGAATTCAGAGAAAGTATTTTGAAAGAAAGCGGTGATTGATAGTTTCAAGCATCCCCGAGAGACTCCTCTGAACTCTAAATAAAGATGGACGACACGTCTCACTTATTCCCATTGTATAAAAATGAAGCTAAAATATCCCTGTGCAGATACAGCCACTTTTGCACTTTTAACAATCCAGTTATTAGGCTTCAGTGTCGACAGTAGTGATCATGGAGTGGAGCCGCAGCATGTTTGGACCATGTCCCATCTGCTAACGTGGAGGAGACAGGGTTTACGGCCTATACTGCAGCCGGCCACCAGGGGATGATGTGTTAGATCCATGTAGTGTTGCCTCTTTAACGTCGTTCAACAATCCAGTTCTTGGTCTTCAGTGTCAACAGTAGCCTCGCTTGTTAAATATGCAGTCTTCGCCCTAGCACCTCTACTTTTTCATTTCATATCAGAGTTGTGTTTTAACAAAAGAGGGATAGCTTCTCTGTGACGCTGGGTGTAAGCTGACAAAACACCACTGGTGTACAAGTTGTAAGCAGGCTTCCTGATCCGGTGTCGGGTTTAATCTGGAGCAGATCAGCCTGGAAACAGTTGTTTTGATAACTCGTGTGAGGCAGAGAGTCAGGTTTAATCAGCTGCGGTGTGAACAGAGCCCGAAATACAAGCTGTACCGAAGGATTTCTGTAACGTGTCGCACCCCAGCCGTGCTCCTGCACAGAAAGAAATAACACCCGAGGATTAAAAAGAGGTGCAAAGGTTGCAGGTGAGATTGGAACCAAACGTCCGGGGGCTTATAAAAACGTCCGAGGCTGAAAGGGAGAGTGTTGGTACGAGCGTCTCCTCCTCCTCCGAGCTGCTGGCAGAGCGTTGGTGGATTCGAGGAGTGTGAGGTTTCCATGGAGCCTGAACAAAGCCATCTGGACTGAGGAATGTGGTGTGGGAACGCTCGCCATTACACACTGGAGAACCGAGAGCGTGCAGGGGGGGGTGTTCTGATAAGAGCGGAGAGAGAGAGTGTGTGTCTGCACGGGCTTTTGAGTTTCTGCTCTTCTGAGAACCTCACTTGTTTCCAGGGATTGATGCAGGAGGACATTTTCACCTCCTTTCACACCCAAGTGTCCGTTTAGGGACGAGAAATGTGAATGTTTACAACATGACTCAGTGGTTTCTGTGTTTTGAATCTTGTTCTAAATCCCCAAACAGGATTTTCTTTTTTTACTTTAATGACTGAAAGACTTCAGATTAATTTAATTTGTATGGAGTTGTATTGGATTAAATAAAGAAAAAAGCACAAAGCCCTGTGAGGTTAGGAGGAGGAAGGTGAAACTAATGCTTGTTTGCATCAGGGATCGATATATCAGCCATTTGTCGTTTGTCAATTAGTCTTAAAATGTTCAAATTAACAACACGATGCAGATTATTATTCTTAAAGAACCTTAAAGGACTTTTCAAATTCATCACTTTGCCTGAACAACAGCACAAAAACACCCAAATGTTCAATTTACACTATTAAAGCAATTAAACTTCATTTAAAAGGTGTAACCAATGATTGCTTAGAGTACATGATAATATTTTATTAAAAAACTAATATTATTTGTATTTTCACTTTAGTTTTTCTATTGAAGGGCAGATCCTTTTAGCTCAGTAACAGTCTTGTACCTTATCCATATTTTTTATATATCAGCTGAAACCGAAGCTGGCACACGACCAAAGGTCTCCTCAATGGGGAATATTTAATAAATACCATAAATGCACAGGATGTTAATAGTAAAAAGTGTAAATATCAGTAGAGCTCAACTGGAAGTCGTTCAGCGTCGACGTGTTTTCCCAGAAAAGTGTTCAAAATGAATTGAGGTGATGGGAGGAAGAGGAGGAAGGAAGGAAATGAAGTGGGAAGAATCACACAACACAGAGACGGTGATGATGGTGAATTAGATGAGAGAGGGGGAGGGGGAGTGTGAGGAGCAGCTGCTAGTTTGTACTTCACAATGTGTGCGTCTTTGTGTGTCTGTTGTTGTGCACGAGTCATTTGCGCCGTCTGCCCGAGACCGAAACCCTGAGAACCGCCTCGTGTGCATTGAGGTTACTGGAGGAACAACGTTTGAGTCAAGTCACGTTTATTAAAAACAGAAGAAGAAGAAGAAGAAGTGCTGTACAATCATAACAAAGAAAACAGGAATAGAAGAGTTTCTCTTTGAATCAAAGCCCAACGTGATGCTCTGCGCTTGTGATTTATGTGAAGCCCAGTGAAAGAGGCGTCCTGCAGTGTAACCGCTCAGCTGATCCACGTCTGCTCATCACGACGCTGGAGCTGAGAAGAAACGTTCCCATGGGACACAACATTTACCCAAATTGCGGTGCTCTTTAACTGGACGCCATTTAACTGAATGACCGTCATTCTGTCAACCAAACCTTTTTAAAGAGCAGTGTGGATTCTCATATTTTAGAAATGATGAAGATTTCCTGCTCCGTCTATAATTGGCACGTAGCGTTGTATCGTACGACTGCGACGTCTCAACTTGAGGCTTTTTTTTTTTTTTTTTTTGGGACGTCTCCCTGTTTTTAGCACCAGAGGAATTTATAATTAACTTCAAATAACAGAGTGAAACCCTCCCTGTCAGCTGCTGTGGCACCGACGGAAATATACAACTACTCCAGTCCAACGTGTTGTTTTCTCTAAGGAATAAACATGTCAGAGTGTTTTAGAGACTTTTCATATCTTTAAAACAAGACCGTCATTTGTACTTTTTAGATTTGAAGGCTGTGCACACACACGTTTTGTTTTTGTGTGTTTGTGAATCTGCGAGGCCGAAGTTTTATTATCTAATAATATTTGAGAGACGACATTATTCAAATGTCAAAAAAGGTTGTGAGACATTTTGCGGTTCCCTAAATCCAGGATCTTTAAGTTGAACCCACAGCTCGAACCCCAGAGATGCAGCCAATTATCTAATTAGACCAAGACAAATCCTCTAATTATTTAAATAGCAGATTGTTGGATCTGTTCTTTCAGCTCTAAACAAGTGTTGTGTTATTGTTTTAGACTTGTGTGGCTGCATGGAATCAGATTTTGAAGGGAAAGTGTTTTGGGAACATGATAAATATCGCACGTCATATGTTCTTTGTTATTAAGCAATTTGGGATGTTTCTTGATTTAGTCACCACAACACAAATCCTCATTCTTCCTTCTCGTGCTGCTGCAGTGTCTCTATGACATTTCGTCTGGAATTTGTCGAGCTGCCTTCTTTCACGTCAGCTTTTGTTTTTCGGGGACAAACGGATCAGTGACCTGCTCTGTGTTTTTTTACACATACCCCTTGTTTTCCCACCAGCGAACCAGGATGTATGGACACTTAAAGCTTTTCCACTGACACTTGCAGAAGCTGGGAGACCATTGTGCACTGGTTTCCTCGAGAGGTTTGCTCTCCTCAGCGAAGCAGGAGGGGAAACTCCCCGGAGACAAACCAGTTGACACGATGAAAAGAATGACTGCTTCATCTACCTGCTAGAAAAACTGCCATATGAGTCAGAAGCTCTGGGAATCAGCTGTGTTCTCCAGTTAGTTTTGGGAAAAACTTGCTCACAACATGTTTTCTCTGATAAATGTGATCCCCAGTGGACACGCTGGTCATGAGGCTGTGAGACAGAGATGACATAACTGGAAAAATCGTGCTGTTCTGCAGTCGGGAGGCTGGAGCGAATCAGAATTAGAAGTGGCCAAGTCTTGAGAATGTTTGGGTTGGACGTTAAAGTCAAGAAGAGACGAGGGAAAACTGAAGAGGCGATTGAAGTTAATGTCTTTAGAACCAGAGGAATCATATTCTCATTAACCAAAGAAGTGAAGACACGAGGGATGTGCAGAAATACACATTTCAATCAGAATAACTGTTCATCGCAGCGATTCATGTGTTTGTGTTGTTTTCTTTTCCTCTCTCTTACAGACAGGAGGTTCAGGAAAACTGCGTCCGCTGGAGGAAGAGGTTCACGTTCGTGTCGAAGATGAGCGCCAACCCCCACACGGGAGTCCTGGACCCGTCTGTGTGCAGAGTGTCCGTCAGGAAGGTACGATTCCCAACGTCTGCAGATAAACTCGGTCGATACTCTGTCCCACACGGGCTGGGAATTGAAACCCAGTGATTAGAAAACCACACGTCTGTTGAGTTGGAGCACGTCCATCAACAATCATGACTCCTGAGCAGTTCTGAATGTACCAGAGACCACTCGTCCATTGTTTTAGAGACAAGAAAACAAGGGGACGATGCCATCGGGTCGTTATTAATATGTACTATGTATTATTAATGTACTTTAAAGACATTGTACGGGCTCGGTACTTAGATTCACGTACTCGCTGATGTCCGAACTGGCATTTTCCCAGTATTGGAGCAATTTCTGATGCTGGTATCGGAACATCTCTTGTTTCAATGCCTGTTACAACCCTACAAATGTTCAATGCACTATTATATAAGACCAAGAGAAGATTAATAAGCTATTCATTGCAGCTCTAATATTTTGGATGGCTTTCTTGTATATATAACCCTTGTTTTAAGGGCTGTGTTAACCATGTAAACAGATTCTTTGCCTAACTTAGAAGAACATAACTGTCATTCTGGAATCAGTTTGATCCCCGTTACGTGAACGAACCTCAGAGTTCATCCGGAGAGTTTCTCACGGAAGCCTCCTGTGTGGGCGCTGCCTCGGTGTCGTGCTCAGGAACCATGAGTGTGGTCCCGGTCTGTCATTTCCACTCTGTCGCTGGAGGCCTATAATTGGAGGCCTCTCTAATATAAAGTTGGATCAGTTGAATCACTGGTTTTCATTCCTGTCTTCCTGTTTCCCCTGCAGGAACTCAAAGGAGGAAAAGCATATACGAAGGTAAGTGCCGGCGTCTCCCCCCCCCCCCCGACCGCCTCACCTCTCACGTTCATAAACACTTGAGTGTGTATCTGTCGCTGTACGTCTCCGATGCCGTGTCATGTAAATATTAGCATTTCTCACAGCACTGTGACGAGTCTGCCAACATCCCGACACAAACACGAATCACAAACCTGTTCACCCATGTTTCACGTTTGCCCGGAATCTGCAAAACATCCTGCCAACACCTCTCGAACCGAAACGGTGAGACCCCCCCCCCCCCAACCGACAGATGAGTCACGTCTCCTGAATGAAACTCGAAGGTCAAACTCCTCATGGAGGTAAACCTTTGTGGCTCCTTGGAACGTTGCTGCCCAACAGGAACCGTTTCCTCTGTTTTCACCCGTTCTCTGTTTAGATTTCCCTCGGCTAATTTTACCTCGCTTCCCTCCTTAGAAGTCGGTTTCCTTAAATACACACCTATGAAAACAGGAGCCCCCTAAAGAAAGGGAAACCTGGGAGGAGGAAGAATGGGAACCTTTCTCTCTCGAGATGCACGTTTAATTTAAAATAACAACACGGACAAAGGCAGTTCCCACGTAGAAATAAGCTGCTGTGGAGATAAAGCTGCTGCAGACAGACACTTATCTGTTATCTGAGGCCGAGGAGAAACTCACACGTAGCAGGTCAGAGGTTTCCAAACGTACTGAAAGTGTCACATACTAAGAATAATGACGCCTGTGATTTAAACTCACAAGGTCATATTAGTGACTCGGCAGATCACAGACCTCGTCTCCTTGAATCCAATCAGGCTGCACCAAAGCACACACACACTCTTAGACATCTAGAATGGGCCTGGTTTCTCTTTTCATCTAGATCAATGAATTCTTAACCAGGGAATCTGTGAAAATGTTGAAAAATGCCCAGATTTTAATGTTAAAGACGGTGATTTAAAAAGTCCTGGATCCGTCCCCTGATCCAGATCCACACCAGAATCTATCAGGTTCTTTCCTTTTCGCACAATCTTGTTATTCTCTCCAGAAGTAGCTATATTTGGAGGAGCGGGGGTGGGAGCTTGTGCTTTCTGCAACCTGCACCCATTGGACGGCACTAGCTGTCAATCACGTGGTGTCCAAACCACAATACACGCGGTGCTTTATCGTCTATTCAACTCTAAACTGTAAAAATACAGGTTCCACATCTCCGCCTGACGTTCGATGTTTAGACTGACGTGTGGTTTTGTCATACACTGAATCTTCAAAAGCTTGTGAGCGTCAGGAACCTGAATGTTTCTCGTGGGCTAATTGAAGGGTGTTGCAGAAAATCCTCCGTCCTTTCTAAACACGAGTCAGGGATAAAGGCCGTCTCATCAGCGAGTCTAGATTTAACCCAGACGTCCCCTCTTCCTCCCCCTCAGCTGGGCTTCACAGACCTCAACATGGCGGAGTTCGCTGGCTCCGGCTCCACCGTGCGCTGCTGCCTGCTGGAGGGATACGACACCAAGAACACACGGCAGGACAACTCCATACTGAAGGCAAGGAGCTGGGCAGTGAGGGAAATGATACCCTTGTGGTATGAACATGAATTTGAATGTGTGATAAATTCACTAGGACCCAGAGCCTGAAGCCGGCTCGATCATTAACTCTGAACCTTTGACCTCTGACACGTGACCTTTTCATTGATTGCTTCCACTCCATAAATTTCATCTGAAGCGACAGGAGTTGAAAGGTTGATGTGGGTCTGAATTCTTTTCTACTTTTAAACATATATATCCTTTTATTTCTTGCAGGTGATCATCGGGATGACCCTGCTGTCTGGAGATCCGTGTTTCAAAACGTGAGTAGTTCAGATCTAGACTCAGGACATTGTGTGTGTGTGTGTGTGTGTGTGTGTGTGTGTGTGTGTGTGTGTGTGTGTGTGTGTACGTCACAGGGATTTGTGATTAGGTTTTTAACCCTTTGAGCTCTGCAGCCCGTGAGAATCTTCAAAATGCTTCATATCTCTAATGTCTGTATAGATTAGATCGATTTAAAAAAAGGAAGATGGAAACAAATATCTCTAATACAGGCCAGCAGTGCAAGGTGTTCAGAGGGTTAAGCTCTTTTCTCGTCCTCTGTTTTCTTTCTTTATCGCTTCGTCTCTCATTTGTTTTTCATTGTTTAAACAATTAGAAGAAATATCTGGATTTTAAACCAGTAACTAAGATTCAAATAATCATTCCCAACTTTATAAACGACAGATTTCCTCTACATTACATTTGTACTAGTTGACATAACAGCATGTGTCTTTGTGTGTTTGAATTTTGATAAAACTTTATGAAATTAATGAATCTCAATTTGTCTTCCCCTGTTTTTTAGAAGTTAAATTTGTCCCTAACAGTTAAATGTCAAGCGCCATGCGTCCTTTGTGTGTTTTGTGTATATTTACAACCTGTTAACCAGATTGTTTAACGTGTTTAGTGTTTGTGCTCCTCTGTCCTTCATTGCTGCAGCGACTCTGTTTACTGTCGGTCGATAAAAATGAATCTTATCTTGTGTGTGTGTCGAGTGAAGCCGAGCTGCAGCTTTGTGCTTCGTTTAATCTGTTCCATGCTGATAAGTGGTGTGTGTTTTTTTTTTTTTCCCCCTGCAGGCCTCCCAGCACAGCGAAGTCCATTTCCATCTCAGGACGAGAACACACCCTGCAGCTGGACTGCAAGGGGGAGGGAACAGCTGAGCCTGGGCCCACTGGGGGGGTTTCACAGGGCCGCTCGGCCAAGCCTCGACCCTCCATCGTCAACTCAGGTAGACTGACGGCCTGAGACGGGGTTGTGCTTTTATAGCAGGTCACGTTTAGGATCTAATCCTGTTGCTCAGGCCAGTGGCTCCAGTACTGACCCACTGCAAGACCAGTGCACACATGACCAGGGGGAAAGTGTGTGAGGTGAATGTGAAGTTGAAACAATGTGGAGCAACGACCGAACAACTGATTTCTTTATCTAGAAAGAGAAGAGAAACAAACGATGCTCACGGAGCCAGAAGATCAGTCATAGCCAAAATAAGACAAAGCCTTTTGTTGTGTCTTCTGTGTCTAAAAGACTAAAGTTTGTAATATTAGTGTAGATATCAAAATATTAAAGTGTTCGAATGTTAAACTTTCAGCTTCGCCAGAAAAGATTTGATTGAGTGATTCAAAAGGATTTAAATATCATTTGCTGCTTTTCAGAATCAACAATAATCAAATTAAATCACAACAATGAAATGTTAATGAATCCAAAATCTGAGGTTCACAGTGATTTCAGATGAAGTTTAGATGGAGAACAGATCAAATATTGTTCTGTGAACTAATAAGCGTCACGTCAAGTGTGATTTAAATCAGTTCACCTGCTTTTAGAACTATTATGTAAGATTTAAATGTGATAAATCTGTCTGGATCTGGACTCCAGTCTTTCAGATCTGGGTCCAACCTGCCCCCCCCCCCCCCCCCCCCCCCCTCCCCCCCTCAGCCAGATGTGTTTCACATCTTCAGCCAAAATGTTCTGGGAGAAGTTCTTAAAAAATGTTCCTCAGATGGAAAATTTAAACAAAACCTGTTTTTGTTCCAACTTGGAAATGAAGACAGAGGTTACGTGTACTGATTTGGCCCGAGTGAAAACCCGCTAACTCCCTAACTGCCGCTTATTGTTCTGCTAAATCGAGTAGAAGAATCAAATACGCATGAAGTGGTAACATCTGTGTTGTCCTTCCTTCTTCGCCTCCAGGTCTCCTCGATGAATCCGAGGTGAATCATCAGTCTGGTTCTGCTGAAGTCTTCCAGTCTGGTCACTCCCGTAACTCCAGCTACGCCAGCCAGCAGAGCAGGATCTCAGGTTCGTCCAGCCTTTCTTGTGATGTGTTTTTAGATTTCATATTTCAGAAAAGTAGAGAATTTATCACTAAATTGTATGGATCTTGTAATTTCCTAATCCAAATTCTAGTTTAAATATCAATAATGAATATATATTTGGAAACTCTCTAGGTTACAGGAGCCAGTATTTGGAATTTATTTCAAATGATCAGTTGTGTGCCGTTTAACTTTCTCTGTGTTTGTTCATTGTTAATTCTAACACAACCAAACACACAACCTGTGATGATCCCTGCAGGCTACAGCACGGAGCACTCCTGCTCCTCCAGCCTGTCGGACCTCACCCATCGCAGGAACACCTCCACAGGGAGCAGCACCTCCGGGTGCCTGGGCTTCACTGCCGACACGCCCACTGAGGGCGACAAGGACGCCGGACGTCCTGAGAGACCCCCCAGACCCCCGAGGCCCGTCTTACCCCTCAACAGGCTCTCCAGGTACACGGGACTGTGGGGATTCATATTCGTCTTTATTTAGATCCAATAAAAAGACACATCTGTTCTAACGCCATCGTTTCTTCTCCTCCTCTTCTTGTTTTGGTACTTCAGGAGGAAGCAGGACTCGGTGGAGACTCACCCTTCTTGGGTAAATGACACTCGAATGGATGCTGACGACATCGTGGAGAAAATCGTCCAAAGCCAAAACTTTGCAGATGTCAACAACACTGAAGGTAAACGATAAGGACACTGGTCTTTTGTGTGTTTGGAAAGTTTCTGAGAAGCTGTTAAATCATTCAGAAATCAGTTCAGCTTCTTGAAGGTGAAAACGTTGTGTTGTTGTTGCGCCTCGTTCTTTTTCTGTGAGACGCAGAAGAGGAACGTTTGACAGGGATTTTCACAAAGAGCTTCTGCCAGGAGAGTTTCAAGAGGCTTTATGGGAAACACAGTCTTAATTTAGATAAATACCAGCAGAGGTGATATCACTGCTGGGACTCTCGCTGCTCGACACGGCCTCAGTTGTTTATAGTGAGTCTGTTCATGCGAAGGTTTAGATGTCAGCGTATTGCACTGACATCTAAATAAGTGGTGAACTCTGCACCATGTTTGGACCGAGCTCTGCTCCACTTTCTCAGCGTCTGGGTTTTGTCACCTTTTTTATTGTCGGCGTGTTGATGCCGTCTGGTTTCCGTCAACGGCTGCTGACCTGGTTTCTGTGCTTCTGCCTTTCAGACAGTAACCTGCGTCTGTTCGTGAACAGAGACGGAACCACGGCGCTCAGCGGCATCAGGCTCGGAAACAGGTGAGACTCTCGGCTCCTCGCCACTTCCTGTGTCTCTTATCACTTCCTCCTGTCTGCGTGTCGCTCTCTGTTCTTCTTTTCTCACTTTCATTTTAACTGTACACAGATTGGGATTTAGTCATAGAAACATTTACTACTCAAGAGGCAGAAATAACTGGTACAGGGTTATGATTAGAGGAGGGAAACCTACAGTGCAGACTGGTCAGCTGACATGAAACTTTGAAGCATGCGTCTTCCTCATTTGTGGAGGATGGTGTCTCTTTGTTAAATAATCCAATTCCCCTTTGCACAAACTGTATTGTCATTATGTTCCGGTTACACGTATCTTTCATTTTCAGCAGAACAACAAATCTGTTCTGCAGGAAAATCTGATTATTTGGAAAGAATCAAAGATACTTTTGCTGCAGGACCGATTCAGTTTAGTGCATTAGTTCATTTCACAGGAGCCGGAGTTGGTTCCTGTGCAGGAAACTATAAGACAATTAACAGCTCAACAGTTCATCTCATGTTGAAAAGGTTGTAAAGACATTAAAGTGACTTTTTGTCTGAGATGTTTATTCATCATTGGAAGATATAGTTAAAATAAAAAAGCAGAGTAGGATATGTTTTGTTTGTCACAACTGCAGCTTTATGATTATGACCCAGATATTTCAGCGTTAGTTAGTAAAACCTTTTTAATCTTAAACACAAGAGACAAAAGGGATGAAATAGAATGAGTAGGTTTGATGCTGCAGGAGGAAACGTGAGAAGAAGATCTGTGTTAACTGTGCGAGTCCCATGTTGAATCACAGAGCGAACAAACCCTGATTGTTGTCCCTGGTTGTGTCCTTGCAGGGTGTCTGCCGGCGGCTACGAGCCCGTGGTCATAGAGAGCCATTAAACCCCGAGCGGCAGGAAAAAGGCGGCGCGACGACCTGGGGGAATCGTCCCGTCTTTCTTCTTCTCCGCTGGTTGTCCCCCGGAGCTTCAGCTGGTCTGGACGCCTTGAAGGGGACGGACCTCGTCAGTTTGCACTTTATGTGAAATGCGCGGCAGCACTTGCCTCCACTCCGTTCAGCGGTGTTTGTGATGTTGAGTCCAAACATTTCTCTTGACAGTTGGTTGTGGTGTCGTCACCTGATTCTGTGATCACGCCATCGTTTCATTTTTACCTGTAAAGTGTTTTTAGATACAGACGCCAAAACCATCCATGTGTCCCCTGGTCATTGTTCTGACTGGTGCTTCAAGCCAACACTTCAAGACACCGTCGTTAAAAAGTGTAAAGTGTGAAAGAGAGATTATTTCATGTAGCAATTTGATCCTTGTTTTTTAAAATGACTAAATTCAAAGTCGAGACTAAAACTAATAGTAACGTAGAGAAGAGTCCCGAAAGCTAAATGTTTGGTTAAAGATCCGAACTTAGATTTTTCCTTCTGTCTCTTTGTGTTTCTTTTCCAGTTGTGAGCGGCTCCTGCATTTCCTTTCTTCCTCTTTGTATTTTTAAACGTGTGACCTCAGCAGTGTTAAATCTCCACAGACTGAAAACCCGCTTGGAGTTTCTGTCCAATACGGATTCTGGACGCAGCTGCTTGTGTTGGTTTATCAGTTTATATATCGTCTGTGCTCTGAAAGTAAAACGCAGCGCAGCCGGGTCTCGGTTGGTAAAGTGGGAACTAAACAGTTGTTTGTGTTTGTTCCCCTTAAAAACACATTTAGGCCTAAATGTAAAATGAGTAATTTCACTAACTGGCACATTTCATTCTTCACTCATTTGTTTTTATGTCAGGTTTGAGTTTTCTTTGGCACTTTGTCCTTATTCTAGTAAACTTAACACTCAGTGAGATGCACATTAATCTCATTTACACCAAATGGATGAAGGAGTTTAAAAAGCAGAACGGTTGAGACCTGGTTCTGTTGCTGTCTGCGCTAAAATTAATCTTTTTAGACTGAATCTCAGAGACCGTCCGTGGAAAACTGCCGTGTGTGTGTGTGTGTGTGTGTGTGTGTGTGTGTGTGTGTGTGTGTGTGTGTGTGTGTGTGTGTGTGTGTGTGTGTGTGTGTGTGTGTGTGTGTGTGTGTGTGTGTGTGTGTGTGTGTGAGAGAGAGTGTTATGGAAACTATATTAAAATACAGTTACAGACGGGGAGAACAATTCCAAACTGCTATTAATAGAGGAAGTGAGGCTGAGGCTGAAGCCACCTGACGATCAGGGGACGCATGGATGATTTTTCTGTTTATTCTCACGCGTGGTGACAAACTGGCCAACTTGTTTTTCAACTTGATTTATTCCTCCAGTGTTTACAGAGTTTACACCTCCGCAGTGTCACAAGCTCCCAGTAGATTCTCCTGTGAACTCCCACTTCCTCTGCGAGTTACAGTCACTCGGAGCCGCAGTTGATTCTAATGTTTTCTTACAGTCTTTGATCGTAGACTGTAAATAAAGATGGACGACTCCACTAACTCTCACTGTCCAGAAATTCATCTCAGACACTTCCTAAAATGACCGAAACCATCTTTTTTAAAAATCTGGTTCATGTCCTGTCTGCTAACATGGAGGAGGTGGAGTTCATGACTCGTACTGCTGCCAGCCACCAGGAGGCGATCGAGACCCTTTTGGCTTCACTTTTGGGAGCCGTCGTGTCGTCCATCTTTAAATACAGTCTGTGTCGATTGTGTTATTTTCAAACCGTCTCACATTTTCGCAGGTTTCCCTCAAAACTTCTAAACATGTCGATTCCCATCCTCATGGACATGGGATCAAATAATTAGCAGCTGCCGCTCAGAGCAGCTCATCCAGCGCTGAACCTCAGGAGTTCATAAAACCCACCGATCAACCGACTCACTTTAGATTCGCTCTGTTCCCTGTTGATCGGGGGACGTGTCGTGGAGCCACTCTGTGCCTGATGTGACGTTTCTCTTAAATGACCCCGAAGCACAATGACGAGTGCGACGACCGAGTGCTGTGATGGCGAGGAGAGAAATGTGCGTCTCCTGTTTGTGTTTGTGTTTGTGTAGTTTCTTTTACTTTTTGGTTTTGTTGTGGTTAGAACTGTGCTTGAGTACTGAGCTGCTGCTGCTGCTGCTGCTGCTGCACCGTCGCTCCGTCACCGCTCAGAAAACAGTCCAGATGATTTCTCCTCACTCCTCAGACGTCAGAAATCAAAACCAAATGTTAAATGCTCAGCTGGGAAAACAACTCGACCTGTGGTACAAACTGTTCTGTGCTCAGTGATGAGGGAGTTCCTGCAGTGACTGTCGAAGTCTTCTGTTGCCCCCTGGTGGAGCAACTGCGTGAGTTCAGGTCCTCCTGTGTTTGCAGGGATGTTCACTTAAAGTCAGGTCGGTGCGTTTCCACGTCTTCAGATGAACGAACCACAGGCAGAAGAATTCAGTGTCTGAAACCAGCCGGCTGGTTGATGCAGTGGATTTCTTTTTTTTGTTAGTTTCAGAAGCAGAGTTTGAGTTTTTTAAAGTTTTTTTTAAAGTTTTTTCCAAATCTGTTGAATTGGGTTAAATAACAAAATGCTTCTTTTTGTCCAAAAACCTCAAAACGTGAAACGCTCACGTCAGAGAACTTGGAACCAGCTAATAATTAACAATTAACAATTAACGGACGCAAACGTCAAGAAATAATTTTAAGTCTCAGTTTATCTGCATCAGGAAAAACTCCAATGACCCTTTCGGTGGCAGGTTATATCTTTTTTATTAACGATGTTCTTCTCCGGTGACGCAGCAGTTTTCCTTTCTCTTGTTTCTTCACTCCACCCTGTTTGTTCATGAATCACATTGTTAGTTATTCTCACGTTTGGGGATGAACCACTGATCGTATATATTCTGAATTTGGGTTTATGTCACCACGGCCTTTAGTTTTCATTTATTTATGTATTTTTTATTTCTTTTCATTTGATCCTCTTGTTGTCTGGAGGTTGGTTATAAGCTATGCACACAACTCGTCTCCTGGAGCTTTTCTTTTTGTTCTAATAGTAAATCTAACAAATTATTCTATTGTAACAAAGCTTGTATAATCTAAATCTATCCGAGTTGGAGATGTTCCTCCAATCACCTCGTAGTTACTGCCATCTTCTATTTTTTTTTTGCAGAAATTATTTCTAAACAATAAAAATCTAATCTCAGTTTGTTTCTGTGTCGTGTTTTCAATCGTCAGCGTTGATGTTAATGTCACAAGATTTAATATATTTAAAATACCATTTTTAATACAGATATTTAAACTGTACTTTACTACTTTTGAGTTCATGTCCTGTGTAATATTTCAGAGAATTTGAGGGATTTAATGGTATAAATAGGATATTATACAGTTATACACATTTTGTTAAAAAAGCAGTTGAGATATTGTTATTTCAGATTAATATATAAAAATGAATATGTTTCAGTCTTGCAGGAGTTTATTTAATTAAAAAACAGATACTTACAGACCTTTTTAGAAGTTTCTAATTAAACCATAATTTGAAGGTGAGATACACACTCACCGGCCACTTTATTAGGAACACCTGTTCACTTCCTTGTTAATAACACAAATAGCGAATCAGCCAATCACATGGCAGCAGCTCAATGCATTTAGGCATCTAGACGGATTTAAGTGACTTTGAACGTGGCGTTCACACACAACCATCTCTAGGGTTTACAGAGAGTGGTCCGAAGAAGAGAAAATATCCAGTGAGCGGCAGTTGTGTTGATGTCAGAGGTCAGAGGAGAATGGGCAGAGTGGTTCGAGATGATAGAAAGGCCACAGTAACTCAAATAACCAAGGTTAAATAACCACTCGTTACAACCAAGGTCTGAAGAATACCATCTCTGAATGCACAACACGTGGAACCCTGAAGCAGATGGGCTGCAGCAGCAGAACACCACACCAGGAGCCACTCCTGTCGGCTAACAACAGGAAACTGAGGCCAAAAGTGGACAATAGAAGATTGGAAAAACGTTGCCTGGTCTGATGAGTCTCGATTTCAGCTGCGACATTCAGATAGGGTCAGAATTTGGCGTAAACAACATGAAAGCATGGATCCATCCTGCCTTGTATCAACGGTTCAGGCTGGTGGTGGTGGTGGGGGTGTAATGGCCCCTTAGTACCAGTAGAGCATCGTTTAAACGCCACGCCTTGTTGAATCTATGCCACGAAGAATTAAGACAGTTCTGAAGGCAGAGGGGGTCCAACCAGGTGTAACAGGCCATAGTATACCCCCAGTCCGGACTATACCTGGGGTTAAAGGGGCCTAGGCTAGATTATACCCCGGGTATATTATGGCCTAGGCCAATTCATACCCCTCAAGACAGATTATACCCCCATGATATCAGTAGTGTTGAGTGACATACACAAGAATTACTTAATTTTTCAACATTTTATTGGGGGTTCAGCTTTAAGTGAGAAAGCTAACTGACTAAATCTTAAAACTCTAAAACATAGACTTTTATTACTTCAACCAGAAAAACAGAAAAAATATTAGACTTCCACAAAGATCAAAGATTACTACGTCCTGAAACTTCAACTTCTAAAACTAGCAAGTCCTCGCTACAATATAAATGTTCAAAGTTAAACACTGATAACAACATCAAAACATCCACAAAGATCAAAGATTACTACAACACTTCTCAGTAGTGTTACACATTAAAATAAAAGCACATACCCAAAACATAATGCAATTGTAACATAATATAATAAAAGTCATAACGTCCTGAAACTTCAACTTCTAAGACTAGCAAGTCCTCGCTATAATATAAATGTTCAAAGTTAAACACTGATAACAACATCAAAATGATCATGCTTGTTTTCAAGATAAAGTGCATGTTCTGTTGATGACTGCAGATTGAAGCTTGCGGGATAGGTCAACCAATCCATGGAGTCACCGACTTTGCCTAGGACAGTTTATCCCCTGGGGTATACTCTGGCCTGGAGGGGTATAGTATGGCCTAGGCTATTTTACACCCCCGGGTATAGTTTGGCCTAGGACAGTTTATCCCCTGGGTATACTCTGACCTGGGCCAAAGTATACCCAGGTTTAATCTGGGCGGGGGTTAATTTGGCCTGTTACACCTGTACTAGCAAGGCGTACCTAATAAAGTGACCGGTGAGTGTATGTCCCACATTATCTTTGAGATACTTGTAATTCTGTCATTTCAACAGTAGAGCGCGCTATCACAACATTATTGGATGTAAAACCCGGGTGCATTTTGATATGAAGTTATTTTTCTTTAGATCATTTTAAAAACATCTCTACACCACAGTCTCAGACTCTGGTATTTATCATTAATAATCTAAACAAACACAAAACACATTATTTAACCTTTGTTTTGGAGCTGAGTCGTTAATCTTTACATTATACACAGTTTTCTTTTTGCAATGTATGTAATATTATTTGAATATTTTATTTGTTTTGGGTAGTTTTACTCTTGAGCGTTGAGAACAGAGGATGTTGCACCACGTTAACATCTATGAGACAAATTGTGATTTGTGAACTACACAAATAAAACTTGATATTGATAAATATCCAAAAATATGATTGTCCAAAATGCCGCAGCACGTGTCCTGTCAAGAGCAAAGAACAGAGACCACATTTCTCCAGTATTAGCTTCACTACACTGGCTTCCGGTTACATCTAAAATAGAATTTAAAATTCTCCTCTTCACCTTCAAGGCCCTTAATAATCTGGCACCATTATACCTTAAGGAGCTGTTAGTGCCTTATCAACCCACTGGAGCACTGCACTCCCAGAATCCAGGTTTACTTGTCGTCCCTAAAGTTTCTAAAAGTAGAGTAGGAGCCAGAGCTTTCAGCTATCAAGCTCCTCTCCTGTGGAATCATCTCCCACTTTCAGTTCGGGAGGCAGACACCATCTGTACGTTTAAGAGTAGGCTTAAAACCTTCCTTTACGATAAAGCTTATAGTTAGAGCCGGTCCAGGTTTGTCTTAGACCTGATCTTAGTTCTGCTGCTGTAGGTCTAGAAGGTCGAGGGACACATGACACACAGAGCTTCTCTTTCCAGCTTCTCCTTCCTCTTCTCAATCGTTATCACATCAAAGAAATTCATATCTCATCAATACATGTTACTGACTTGACTTCTTCCCCGGAGTCCCTTTGCCTTATCGTCCGCAGATCCAGGGCCGCGGCTGTGGCCACATCGTGGATTAGGATCTGTGGATCGCGTATCAGAGATCGTAATGGTGGATCCAGTATGGCGGATTCTGTATCGTGCTGGCTGATCGTGATAATAAAGGCGGATCCTTTATCGTGTTGGCATCTGATAGTGGTGGTGGACCACGACCGGGGGGGCTCCAACGTTCCAATCTGCAGTTCAACCAAATGAACGTTTTAAAGTCTAAGAAGAAAAGTACAAGAAAGTGTAGCTTGTAGGAACGATGATTGGAAAATAGAATAAAAATTTCCCTGCATGCAATAGATAATCTGCAACCTAATCATGTAATGAGTGGGCAACAATTAAACAATTCGACTGAGTCACAGTGTTTGAGACGCTGCTGTCCCAGGGTGGAACATGTTGGGCACGTTGTTGTGGTCGACTGGGTAAAACTTTCTGTTTTTCTGTTCCAAGCGAGACGAAGTTCTGTGATTCACACTGTTGCCATCTGCTGTACTCATCCCTCTTGTGGTTGACACCTCTCAATCACCGTCTCAGTCTCTACGTCTCTCGTGTATGTAGCATTCAAACAAAGCAGCTTTTTCCCGGCATCGTGTGAATCAAGAATCCTACTCGTTCTCACCATAAAAACAACGTATCAGGCATTTACAGTAAAATAAGACGTGTCAGCGTTGCAGCGTGTGGTTGAAAGTTTCCTCAAAGACAAAAAAACCATTGTTTCCAAGTAAAGCAACTAAACAGTGGTCAGTGAGAGACTGTGATTGAGACTGTTGGAGATTTATTAAAACGTGGGGAAACACTGGGAATCTCCAGACCCGGGCCGGAGCCTCTCCTCCTTCCAGCTTCTCTGGCAGATGATCAAGATGCACGTCACTTTCGGCTCGGAGATTTAATTGTAAACTGATAAATGCCTTAAAACCCCTAACGGCAAAGGGAAAATAGATATTTTTGGAAAACTTTCCAATTTAACGAAATAAGTCATGTGGGGGAGTTTGATCGGGGGGGGTTGGGGGGGCTGAACATTGCATTCTGCTGTTGAAAGTCGGGAATTTCAATTCAGTGGTTTCCTTTGTTGGACATAAGATACTGGCAGAGTGTGATGAAATGACAATGAACACCCTAATATTAGAAGGTGGTATATTCTGAGAGGACCAGTCATGAGGAAGTGGGGGGGGGGGGGGGATAACTTTCCCTTTCTCTGCTGGATACTTTCTCTTCTGCTTCAGCGAAACGTCTCCTCGTGAATTCTGAGTTTTGTTTATCTGGAACTTGAGGAGAAGTGAAATACAGTTTGTTTCTTCTTATATATTGAAGGTCAAAGGAAAGGTTAGTAAAAGATAGTTTATCCTTTCTTCCCTTGTTTGTATTGACAGGCTCGTGGGTTTGTGTCCAAGCTTCACGGGAGTTAGTCGTTAGTCGTTTCTCAGATCATCTCCTTCTCGTTTCCTCCACATGCAACATGTTCCCTGTGAGAAGCAGCTGTTCACTGGTCACCATCTAATATTCAACCAATCATCAGACTCCACTCCATCTCTGAGTCGTTAGGAGTTGGGGGTGTTGAGACGTCCAGAGGCAGTTGAGACGTCCAGAGGGAGTTGAGACGTCCAGAGGGAGTTGAGACGTCCAGAGGCAGTTGAGACGTCCAGAGGCAGTTGAGACGTCCAGAGGGAGTTGAGACGTCCAGAGGCAGTTGAGACGTCCAGAGGGAGTTGAGACGTCCAGAGGCAGTTGAGACGTCCAGAGGGAGTTGAGACGTCCAGAGGGAGTTGAGACGTCCAGAGGCAGTTGAGACGTCCAGAGGGAGTTGAGACGTCCAGAGGGAGTTGAGACGTCCAGAGGCAGTTGAGACGTCCAGAGGGAGTTGAGACGTCCAGAGGGAGTTGAGACGTCCAGAGGGAGTTGAGACGTCCAGAGGCAGTTGAGACGTCCAGAGGGAGTTGAGACGTCCAGAGGGAGTTGAGACGTCCAGAGGCAGTTGAGACGTCCAGAGGGAGTTGAGACGTCCAGAGGGAGTTGAGATGTCCAGAGGGAGTTGAGACGTCCAGAGGCAGTTGAGACGTCCAGAGGCAGTTGAGACGTCCAGAGGCAGTTGAGACGTCCAGAGGGAGTTGAGACGTCCAGAGGGAGTTGAGACGTCCAGAGGGAGTTGAGACGTCCAGAGGCAGTTGAGACGTCCAGAGGGAGTTGAGACGTCCAGAGGGAGTTGAGACGTCCAGAGGGAGTTGAGACGTCCAGAGGGAGCTCAGAGAAGAACCTCCTGCTCCTTCACGTGAAGTGAGGAACAGCTGAGTCCACACTAATGACGCCATTACCTGTTCCCCTCCGGCACCAGGAAACCACCTGAATCTTTTCTCTGGTGCAAATCTTACTTCTTTCACTTTCTGTGCTGGAGTCTGCTCCTCTGCTGTCAATTAAAACTGCACATCCCTAAATATTATTTCCAATATTTCATACAGGACTCAGATTTAGAACATGGACCCTCCGTGTTCATTTTATTTATGACAGATTCATTTAATTAATTGGAAATATGAATATTTATTGAAATCGTGCAGGTAATATTCACCAGAATCCTGCCCTGGATGATCAGGGGGTCCCCAGTGTGGTCTCAGCATGTCTGAGGTCATCTAGTTTTAAATCTTGAAATATACATTACGATCAATGTCATCAACGGGAACAAAAGTAAATTTACCAGAAAGAATGTGGAAGAGAACAGAAATAAAATTTTCTTGCTTCTCCAATATCTAAATATGTACCACAACCCACAATCTGTCCCAGGTCCAACTTCACTGTCTCCAGTGGTTAGGATTTCTACAACTGTACACTGTAACAAATTGCTGTAACTTCTTGTTCTGTCGTTTTACGATGTTTACCTGTATATATCGCAATGCATCATGGGACAAATATAATTACAGTAGCTAACAGCATTTATCCACAATAACACATTGTAAAATTACAGGCAAGTAGTATTCTGACTGTAGATGGTGCATGTTACAGTTAAATACTGTTGATATGGATGGCGTTGCACGAGGCGGTTTGAAAGACGACCTTGACATGAGAGCACGGGAGCAGAGGAGTAGCATTAGCGCGCTAGCTGGGTGAAATGGGATTGGGCCTATATTGAACAGTCAGTGACTGCAGTTTCCCATTATTGTAGCTAAGTCGTGTTTTGAACATAGAGACATTTGGCATTCATCTTGTCTACTTTATTGTGGGGGGGCAGTTGGCTGTGGAACTTGCTGATTTGGGTATTCACAGTCTAACAGAGGTGGTCCAGGGCTCAAACTACATGTGTGTTAAGCAAGAAGCTCTCCTTGATTATTGTCCATTAATGGTGTACAAGCTGAATGGCACATCAGTGATTATATCTCACCACTCCCTCCCAGATATATACTGACATGTCAGTACTCGGGGAGGACATCAGACAGGCTGTGTTGGTGGTATTACCCAGCCTACCAGAGGACAAACTACAGTCCCAAGCATTGGAGTGGCATCCAGATCTGACCTGCAGTTCATCAGGGAGGAGGATCTCCCTGCCAACATCACACCTATGAAGGTATGTCTTAGATTAATGTTTATAAAGCACTTAAAACAGAAAAGCTCATTTCATATAATTAAAAGCTGTATATTGTGATCCACTATGCATGATAATTTGCTAATTTATGTAGGCTAATGAATGCACAACAAATTATTTTACTGAAGGTTTTGGTTTTCATTTTTTGTAGTAAGGATGACCTGCTGTTTTTTCCCGCAGATCACTGATCATCTGTGAGCCAAATCGGCTGATACACTGCAATACCGTTTTTTTGTTTTTGTTCTAGCAGGTATAACTTTTCAGGAAATCAGGAAATCTCCAGAGGACCTGCTGCCTGAGGTTATGTTGATGCAACTATATCACTGCTGGTCAGCTCATGCAATCTTGTGAAGTTTTGCTTTTCATATTAAATGGGCAAATGAGTATCTTGTCTTGAACAACCTGATGGATTCGGCTCCCTCTTTTTAAAGGAGCTGCCGGCGCAGATTTTTCATGAAGTTTCTTTTCGTGTGATTTTGTGATTTCAGATGTTTCGTTGGAATCAATCCAACCAAAGGCACCAAGACGGCAAAGCTGGTCGGCCAAAGAGGTGGGAAGGTGCGTGAAAACAAGAACAACTCTGTCAGTCCTCACGTCTCTTCTCTCCTCAAGAGGTTAATGGACTATGAATGGTTTTGAGTTTAAGTCAAACATAAAGAACGAGGACTGTTCTCCTCCTCACTATGTGACTGGACATTGTTCTTCTCTTAACATTTTATTAGTATTTACATATTTTGCTGATATATTAAGATTTCCAAACACACTGAAAAAAGGTCATCTTTTTTAGCTAGTTAGCTAAAAGTTAAATTATACCAAAAATGATGTGACCTTCTTCTTAATACATTTCTACCTCAGGTCCTGGTTTCAGATTGGGCCTTTCAGCCGAGTATGTTGTCAGTTTTAATAATGTTTGACTATGTTGAAACTCTGGTCAATGTGAATTCCACTGGGTGGCCGGTGTCCTGAGATGTATAATTTACGTTTAAGAGCTTTTCTGAAAAAAAGGACACCATGTTCTTAAAACGTTGTGAAACTGTATTGAGTGTCAATAAAAGTTTTATTTTGTTGCAGCTCTGGCTCCGTTTTTATTTAACAGGTGAAAAGACTTTAGTGCAATGTAGATGAATTTTGGATAAACAGTATGCCTGGTCTCATTCAAAATACCTCACAGTATGCATAATTTGCAAAACTGCTAATGTAAAAAAATAAAAAATAACTAAAACAATTGTACAACATCATATTGTATTGTGAAGTATTAACAGCTATTTATTGGCAACTGTAGTTGCCAGGTAACTTCTGTAATCTGAATAGAATACAAGGTAATGTTGTAAACTAGATTACAAGTAATTGCGGTTTTCTGTAAAAAAAACCCAACAAGAAATTGCTGTAATTTATATACAACAAAAAACTAAAACGTATCCTTTAATATACTGTAATTCTTTTTACAGTAATTAACAGTAATTTTACAGTACTTTATTGGCAACTTTTTTGCCAGGTATTTACTGTTAATTCTACAGTCAATTCTTTACAGTGTAGAATTCAATGGTTTTTAATATCAAAAAGTGTTTTGTGCACTAAAAGCTTAAAAAAGTGACTTTTACAGACTCAACTCAAGTCAACACTAGTGTGGAAATCACACTTGTCTCATGGCAGGAGAACCTGAAACTGAGAGTGAGAAAATAAAAAAATGTATCTATGACCTTGTTTTATTTAAATTGCAGTGATCAGTTAAAACTATTGGCCCACACAAGGAAAAGTAAATCCACCTTACTCAGCAAAATGCCCGGAAGTGATCAATTTTTACATTTTGTCGAGTCAAGAGGAGTTATCTCCCCCTCGCACTTCCTTCTCTGCTGCTTTATAAACCCAGAGATTCCGTCTCACATCCTCATCGGTGCTGAGCGATCAAACCAGCCGCGAAGATGATGATGCTGCAGAAACCACTCCTGCTCCTGGCCGCTCTGACTCTCTGCTGCTGCATCACCTCTCTGCACGGTAAGACCTTTGATTACTGTCAAGGACATGATGACCTTTAGTTTGTTTGATCAACTCCAGGAGTTTTTTCCTTGATTAGTTTAATATTGTTGTACTTTGTAGTAAACTTAATGAAACAATAAGGTGTCATCTGCATAGAGGGATATTTTTCTACTTTTAAGAACTATATATATATACTGTATATATATATATAGTATATTGCACACACATATTGTTCCCATTACTAATTTAAACTATTTTCCTTTTAATTATTGTGTCTTGAAAACATGTTTTTCAATGAAAAATACTGTTACATGCAACGTATATAAATAAAAGTGCAAAACCTAATAAATCTTTAGTTTCTGCAGCTTTCAGTCAGTTTTTCAGTAAATGGAGTAAAGTAGACCCCCTGTGGTCACATGAACAAAGTTTCATGAGTTAACTCAATTTTAAATTTGAATTTCTCGCAGCTTTTCGCAGGCGGGGGTGTCACTGCATCCGGACAACCACCGAGGAAGTGCCTGCTAAGTGCATCAAGAAAATTGAGGTGTTCGCTGTTTCGGGACAATGTCGCCGGACTGAAATCCTGTGAGTAGTCGTGACTGATTTCAGATAAACTATGAAATAATGCCACCGCAATAAAACTGTGGGTATTCAAATATAAAGAGTTTTTATTTCTGCCCCAAACGTCTCACTTCATCACAATGAATGAAGTATCTGCTGTTGTGGAGTCTTACTCTCACTCCTGAGGAAAGTTTATCACTTTTATTTCACTTCTCTCTCACCAGGATCACAAGGAAAAACGGCTACAAAGTGTGTGTGGACCCAGAAGTGGATTGGGTCCTCTCCCTGCTCCAAAAACTGCAAAGGTGAAGACTTTGACTTTGGTTTTTATAAAAGGATTAAATTATTGATTCAGGTTTATAGATTAGATTAAAAAATAATCATTAAAATTTTAAATATTTTATTTTTAAAAGATGTACTTGTTGGTGTAGCTTCAAAAAGACACAATGATGATGTCAGCGTTTGTATCCAGGATGTTTTGGTTTCATTTCTTGATAATAGGAGGGCGCCCTCTAGTGGTGACCAGTGATTATTGCAATAACAGAAATATTGCAATAACCTGGGATTGTGTAATTGTTTCATATTGTGTATTTAACATCCTAAACTACCTGATCACTTTTTAATTAATTGATCTCGTCTCTTTTTTGTTTTAATTACAGAAACGAGACCTTGGAAAGAACCAGTGTTTCAACCAACCCTTCTTCAAAACTCGACTTCTGATCACATTCTGTGGCTTCGTGTAACTTGAGGAATTCACTGTAGGAGAGTGGATTCGTGGTCCAAGTAAAAAAAAAAAAGGCATTTTTGTAGTTCACATCTGTCCATTTTGCCATTTTATTATCAGAAAATGTGATTTGATGCAAAAAAACTGATTATTTAAATAAACACGTGATTTAAACATTCTCTAAAACTGCGTCTCTGAATAATTCTTCTTGGTATAAATGAACAACACAATCCGGTTAGTCCTGCTGTCCACAACGTGCTGGTTACTGCTGAAGAAATAAATCACAGACGAAAAAAGTCTCTTGAAAAGTGACATGTTTATTGCCTACATGAGGAGGGTGTGTGTGTGTGTGTGTGTGTGTTAGAAGTGTAACTGCTCACATGTCAGATACAGCTGTAGCCTTTGTAGATGTCCATCACTTCATACATGTAAATATCAACTTGTACTTCTTGTATATATATATATATATATATATATATATATATATATATATATATATATATATATATATATATATATATATATATATATAATGAGTGTTCAATTAGCAGTTCTTAATCAGTTTTTTATCATTTATGCCTCGTGCAGATTCAACACTGATATTGTGCTGAGAGGGGCTGTTCTTAATTTAGTCATTTTCATACAGAGGTGCCTTACAACCAACTATGTAGCAGTGCAGTGCAGCCCCCCCCCCCCTAAACATCTAGTACCAAAGTGTTCTTAGTGGAAAAAACTGCCATCTCCAAAATCTCCAGTTGTGGGAACTGAGAGAAAACTGTTTTAATTGGATTAAAGATCACGAAAATGTGTCTTATTAATTATCTAATTATAATCTTTAGTATTTATATTTAGCTTTGCTTTTTGCTTTCCACTTAACTTTAAGAAAAGAGCTAAAAATAACATAAAATGTTAATTCACTTATTCATACTTAATTCTTTGGAAGCTCCCTGCAGTCATTTGGATTTTAAGTTAAATATATTTCATGTCCAGTTTAATTACATTTCTATAAAAAAAAAAATCAACTTAATTTAGGGACTTTCCATTGATTTTAAATCTCTTTATTTATATATATTCATTCATTTACATGTATCAAGTTCTTTGGGTGAAGTTGTTAAATGACCTGATGACACAACTGAGAACAACTTCATTCATATGTATTAAACTGCAATGTGCAGCGGGAACTCGGCTTTCAAAATAAAAGAAGGACCTCTACAAAGGCTAAATCTGTATTTTTCTTTGTCCTGTTGTTGAGTCAGAGAAACACAAAGTCAGCGACCTCCACCGACACGAGACAAAACCTCCACTCGTCCTCACAAGCCAACGCCAAATTTGTCTTTGTGACATTTAATCGTCAAACACGATGCACACTTTGAATCCACAGTACAAAACCCGCTGTGTCTGATTCAGCTCCTCACCACAGAGCTGCAGCTCGACCTTCCACACCGACACCGACACCTCCCGTCTGTGGTGGAGGCCGAGCGACTGAAAACCAGTTTGGTGAAATGGAAACTCAACATGCGAGACACACGGATCAGGTTTTGAGTGCAGCTCTTTAAAATCCTCTGGAGGAGTAAAGTAGCACCTTGTGTTGGTGACTGCTGGTGGCGGCTGAGTGACATCACCCAGTTTCACTTCACTCCACTTTTAAACACACGAATAAAATAAATCTGCTGAAAGTTGCTGGGAAGCAGCGACTTTAAAATACTTAAAATGTTTCCAGGAGCAGAGAAGTTACAGACACACCAGCCGGGGGTTCCTTAAATCTTCTCACTCTTAAAATTGACAGATTCCCCAAATTACAATTTTTTTTTCATACAGTCAATCTGACTTTTAAAACGTTTTAGCCTTTTCCCAAATCTCAAATTAACCAGAGCATCAACCTGTGCATCGTCAGTGTTGTTAACGAACAGAGACATTGTCAAGATGTACAGAACAAACCCCTCTATACAGCAGCATTCTAGAGGTCGTTTCAAACTCAGTTCAAGGTCATTATCTGGGTTTTCATCAGACTTATTTGGCGTCATTGTTATTTACAGGTTAATACACTGCGAGGGAAAACATTTACACAATATCCTTTGAATTCATGTTTCCCTGATTGGAAGCCGTCAAACACGTGAGAGCAACTTTGCGACAACAGAACAGCTCCTCAGATAATCCTGGTGTTCCTCAGGGAACATGGACGTGTGTGTCTCACGAGCACGCTGCTGTAAACCTGAACAAACGTAACAGTCAAAACAAAACAAAAAACAAAAAACCAGGGCCAGATAGTGAACGACAGGATTTTTTGTTTACATTCAGAACTTGCATGCAATGGCAGTTTTAGATAATCCTGTGGAAAACACAGCTAGTTTATCTGCAGCGGAATCAGCAAAATAAAAAAAGGAAAAAAAAACACAAACGGGTGAAAGTGTGGATTTCAGATCTGTGGCAGAAATGAATGATTTGTCCTCACAAAACAAAAAAGCAAAAAAACTCTGAAGTGAGCAATGATTCCTCAGTTTGGTTCGGGAAGGAGTGATGGATGGAGTGATGGAGTGATGGATGGGTGGATGGATGGGTGGATGCATGGATGGATGGATGGATGGGTGGGTGGGTGGATGGATGGGTGGGTGGGTGGGTGGATGGATGGATGGGTGGGTGGATGGATGGATGGATGAATGGGTGGATGAATGGGTGGATGGATGGATGGGTGGATGCATGGATGGGTGGATGGATGGGTGGATGGGTGGGTGGGTGCATGGATGGGTGGATGGATGGGTGGGTGGGTGGATGGATGAATGGGTGGATGAATGGATGGGTGGATGGATGGGTGGATGGATGGGTGGGTGGGTGGATGGATGGATGGGTGGAGGGGTGGGTGGGTGGGTGGATGGATGGGTGGGTGGGTGGGTGCATGGATGGATGGGTGGGTGGATGGGTGGGTGGATGGGTGGATGGGTGGATGCATGGATGGATGGGTGGGTGGGTGGGTGGGTGGATGGGTGGATGGGTGGATGCATGGATGGATGGGTGGGTGGGTGGGTGGGTGGATGGGTGGATGGGTGGATGCATGGATGGATGGGTGGGTGGGTGGGTGGGTGGATGGATGGATGGGTGGGTGGGTGGGTGCATGATGGCGCTGGGTTAATCTGAGCGTCTTCGTCTCATGGGCAGTGCTGCTGTTGGAGGAATTGTACAAACTAGGCACGTTGTTTGTAGAAAGATTACGTGATGTGGACTCTGCAGAAACGAAAGCCGAGAGGTATCGATGGTTAACGGATGAATTGAAGGAGCTGATGGATGATGAGGAGGAGGAGGAGGAGGAGGAGGAGGAGGAGGAGGAGGAAGCCCAAATGAACACATCAAATAAACAAAATCAAACTCAAATTCGATTAAGCGTCGTCTCGAGAGAGAAAAAGCTTTTGAGACGACGCCTACATGTGCAGCGGAGAAATAAAAGCCATCAACACAAACTGCTTTTAAACCTAGAACGTTGATCTTCTCCTCTCAAAGAACTTGGTGATACTGAGTCGTACAAAGTACCAGTTGAAAGACTGCATGTTAGTCGGAGACAGAAAATGCCCGCGGCTCAAAAACAAAGTTGGACAGAGAGACGTTGGGTTTTCTCTTCAGGAGTTTCCCCAGACTGGGTGGAAGGAGGTATTCACATATGAAATCATAGTGCACTGGGCAAAGGAAAAACAAAGTACAAGTACATCTATGACTTGTGACGAAGAAATACGCCCCCTTTTGTCTGGAGAATGGTACGTTCCCCCTCGAAATGTGAAAGACGCCCTGTCCCCAGAGACAGTTTCATTTCTGTACAGCTGTTGTACAAAAATCAGAAAAACCCTGTGAGGTGAGTTCAGGAGTGAAGTATAGGCCTCAAAATGCTCACGAGGAATCGATCCCTCTGGAACCAGAGGCCGACAAGTTGTTCAAGTCAAATCACGTGCAACCCGAAAGCAGAAGCCGACAGCGCCCCCTCCAGGCCAGTTCAACTGACCTGACTGTGGGTTACAGCTGAAGTGACAGGGCGCTGGGTTGTGCCGACACCGTCTATCACTTGGTAATTATGGCTTTTCTCTTCAAACACAAATGCTTAGACTAGTTCAATCTCAAAAGGTGTTAAAGAGATACTGAGTTAACTCCTGAGTTAACTCCTGTGAGTCCCTCTGCGTAGACCGAGCCCGGCATCGAACCTCAGCCTCTTCTCTTCGTACCAATCAGCTGTGTCAAGTAGTGACAACCGGCGTCGAGTCTTTTGGACCAGTTCACTGAATCCGATTATTTAAGTGAGAAAACATTTACAGATAAAAGTCCCAAAAATCAATATGATTTAGATTTCTCTTGATCGCTGCCTCGTTAATTATCTCAGGACGCTGATCTCACATTCTGGAGCCACTGGTGTAGACGAGTTTTAACATTTTAGAAGTTTGGCTATGAATTAGTGTTTGTTCTTTAAATATGTATAAATAGGTACTGGAACTAAAGTACTGCATCTCTGCATTAGTAAAGATACCCAGTGCGACTCCTGAATTCAGCTTGTCCTTCTGATACTTGTCTCAAACGTCCTAAAAACAAAACCTGATGACGACGATGTTTTGAAACCTTTAAAGAGTCTGAACCAAATTAATTTCAACACTTTTTGCATCTTACTCGAATTTTAATTTGCCAGATTTGGGGAATGGAGCATACGTGCGGCGGCGGCTTTATCAAAAACGCACAAAAACGTGGGACTTCTACTTCAACAACATATACGTTTGTACGCTCATACGTTACCTGTGCTTATAAAGGATTTTCAGAATAGCTTCCTGAATGTTTTTTGCTCGTATGACGCGACTCAGAGAGTCTAGAGTTTGAGAGGTACTGCTCGATGCATAGAATAGCCCTGAGTCACGACGTACATAAAGGGCTCTGGGTTCTAGTCCTCTGACACTAAGACACAGAGTTGAGAGGAACCTCCGGTAAATACATTCGGCTCCTGCTCTCGAATCGTGAGCAGATTCTTCGCAGGAGTTTGTTTTTTTTGCCGTCTGGCAGCGATAATTAAATATAATCTTAATATCTGCAGAGCGTAAGTCACTTGTTGTGTGGGGGGGGAGGGGGAGGGGGGGGGGATTCTTTGGCCAGTCAGGTGATGGGAGTCAGGACGATGCTCTTAAGACGCCGCACACGTGCAGAAGCTAAAGCGCATTGTTTGTCACCGTCAGGACTGAGTTGCTGATATATTTCCCGTCTTAAAAACAATTGAAAGAGTATCGGCTGCGGGGGGGGGGGGGGGGGGGGCGGGGCGGGGGGAGGAGGGGTAATTTGGTGTTAATGTAAATCACGAGTTGCATCTTTTACTCTCGTCCAGATTAACACGATACGTCTGTGACGATCGATGAGAAGGTTCAACATTCATGGAAGTGAATGGACCTGAATGCAGCAGCGGCGGGGGGGGGGGGCAGTCTGAGAGCCCCTCGAACTGCCCCCCCCCCAGTGCTGTAGTGACCAGTGGTTCATACGACCTGTGGCGTGAGGTGATTCCAGCTTCTAGTTCCCGTGAAACAAACCAGTTTAGTGTTACAACGAAGTTATATAGTTTTTTTAAAAACGCCCGGTACTTTAAAAAAGTATTTTCTCTCATATCGAACAACTAAAGTATTTTAGGGTTTTCTTGGCTGTTCAAAAATATTAAAACATGTACTGATGTAAACAAACCTTTCACGTCCTCCTATAACATTCTGAACTTATTGTGTTGACGTGTTCGTAGTGCGTTAAGTTGTGTGTTTTTTTTTTTTACCCAAATCAAATTCAGAGGACATTTCTTAAAAAGGTCGACTAGTGAAGGTTTGTTGTGACAGGAGCAGAGTCAACGAGCGACTGGGATCATGTCGAAGGCAAAAAAGAAAAAGCAGCT
The DNA here is from genome assembly GCF_009819705.1 of Hippoglossus hippoglossus. Lineage (NCBI taxonomy): Eukaryota > Metazoa > Chordata > Actinopteri > Pleuronectiformes > Pleuronectidae > Hippoglossus > Hippoglossus hippoglossus. The sequence goes on along the minus strand of NC_047159.1, from coordinate 2,991,307 downwards.
TCATCCCAACATTTGGTTTCTTAGGGGGGGGGGGAGAAAAGAAAACCAAATAAACATTTACAGTGTGCAAAAACAACACAAAGAGGAGCAACAACCAGGGCGAATACTTCACTCCTTCTGGGTCAGTGTGTCTCAGGGCTGGAGAGGGTTGGATGGTGTCTGAGGTCTAACGTGATCGGTAAACTGTACAGGGTCCTGTATAAAGCTGGAGGGGGGGGGGAGGTGGGAGGGGCAGTGTTTAAAAGGTGGGACAGGAAGGGTGGGCGGGGCCCCCCCCCGTCAGGCTGCACTACCTGTTGACCGGCAGGTGCAGCCCGTTGAGGGGGTTGAGCGGATGGGGCAGGGAGGGGCGCAGCTCCAGCTGGGCCAGCAGGGAGAAGTGGTCCGAGGGGATGTGGGGGTGGGGGCAGCCGGTGATGTTGTTGTCGGTGAGCCACTGGCTGTCCAGCGGCCCCAGGAGGCCCAGGACGCTCATGTGGTTCTTTGAGAAGAAGATGTAGTCGATCACGCCCTGAAGACACAAAGACACAAAGACACAAAGACACCGAGTCAGAGACGTTTGAGGCAGAGAGACTTTCATATCGTTGTGAATGTGTTCAGATCAGAGAGCAGTGATAGAACTTTTCCTTGAGAACAAAGCACCTGTGTAACTTTATCTAACTACAAACCAAAAAAACAACGGACAGGGATGAGAACATAACTCAAAACAGTGAGTTTAATAAAACGTCCTGGTTTTTATAAAGATGAATTCATCTGAAACAGCATATTTATCATCTACAAATGGATAATTTAACAATGGTTTTAACGACCTCTCCGGTTTCCGGCTTCTCTCAATCACAGCGTTCTTGAGTCAGAGAAACACAAAGTGAAAGCGTTTCCTGTTTTTGTTTTGTGTGAAGTCTTTTTGATCGAGGCTCGTTCTGTTCTCTGAGTCACCTGCATCACAGCGGATGTCTGCCCACTAATGAGTTGACTCATCTCTTGCCATTAATCAGTCGCGCATCATGATCTTATTTGTCATCACTGATGTAAACGCCTCCAAACGGACCTCAGTGATCATGTATCTGTAAAGACGGTGGAAAAGGAAACTCTACATAAAACACTGTTGAGCTGCGGATGGTTATTAGTTTAAGCCCCTTGACACAGTTTCCAAACCTTTGGCACAGAATGGGCACAGGAGGGGGTTTCTACACTTCAAGGCCATAAATCAGCATGAAGCATCCTCCCAATTTCCCTTATTGCTAACAAACTGAATTTGAATGTATTTTATAAAAAAAAAAAAATTCCAGATACTATTAGTATCTATCACCATCAATCTATTAACGGCCTTTTGAAAAGTGCTTACGCTGTGGAATTCAGTTCAAATGGTGCCAATTTATTAACAGACATTCTCACGCACTGAGATGAAACCAGTGGCACCAGTGACAACTGGATCCGAAAGTCTCAACATCACATAACGTACAGTTTGAAAATAACCGGCACATGAGATACGCTCACCTTGAAGTCGTATGTGTAGTTGGTGTAAGGCATCAGATTGCTGTCGTAGGCGCTCTTCAGCTGGAAGCTGTGAGTGATGCTCCCGTCCGAGTTGCCGTTCTTGCCGTTGCAGTTGAAGTTGGTCAGACAGTCGCTGTAGCGGAGCTCCTTGAAGTCCTTGTGGTTCTCAGCCACTCCTCCGTTGCTCAGGTATTCAACCACCCCTGCATGACACAAAAGTAAAACTTCTATTGCAAAAGGTGCATCACGTGAACCCGTCTTGATTTAAAACAACCGTAAAGAGACTCACGCTGTGTTGATCAAACTGTCAGACACAGTTTTAACACAACATGGGAACCAACCAACCAGAGTGGGAGGCTCAAACGTTAACAGAGGCTCGGTCCTACCAGAGTCGGGCAGCGAGTTGAGGTCAGCGCACAGGACGATGGGGACGGAGGACGGGTCGGAGGCCGGCGAGCCGGTCGCCATGGAGCCCGAGGCCCTCTCAGCGATGCTCTTCAGCTCCGACAGGAACATCATGGTTTGGATCAACTTGACGTCCGAGTACTCGGGGTCCCAGTGCATGTGGGCGTTGGCCACCAGGATCAACTGCTTCTCCTGTGGCGGCTTCATGCCTGAGAACAGAAGAAGCCACTGGATTACATCACAGGGACTGAAATCAGGACCTGGACAATTACAACCGGATAAAAAGGCTCAAATGTTAATGAGTAAAAACGAAAGAAATTTGAAAGGAACTATAAAAACATCAAAGCCTGTAAAGCTTTACATTTACAAGAATAAGGAAGGTACTTTCAAACTAAAACCTGAACGTGATCTTTTCTTATGCAACTTGAGAAACTCAAAAGTGCTGAGACAGTAAAATAACACTATTACAAAGAGATTTAAGGAATTTCAATAAAAAGAAATCAAACCACAAACGGGAAGTTCTGGCTATAGATTGAGTTTCGCATTGTCCATCACTGTCAAGTGAAATGAATGAAGTGACTACAACTGATCATGTGATCAAACTACAACACAAAGAGATTTGGGAAACACCTGACCCCTTGTGGCCAAATACAGAATAACGTATTGGATTTATCTGACACAGTGCAAATGCGTAGATTAAATATAACTCATAATATAAAGATATGATCTTTTAAAGACAGTTTAAAGTGTAAAGGTTTATCTGTCTTTTCACATGTACAGTGGATATGATCCAGATTCATACGATGCTCAAATTTAAACAAAAAGAACAAAGATGACATCACCTGGGTTTCTGAATATGTTAAAGAATTAATTGAAAAAACAATTGCCAGATATATTATTAACAACTATATTGTTAACAACACTGGACCAATCTGGTTAAACTGGGGAGAAGTAGGATGAGTGTCTGTGAAGCTCTGAGGCCTAAAGCGTCTCCCTCTGGATCACAGAACCAGAACAGACAGAGATGTTCCCTCCTGGGTTTGGTTCTGCACACAGTTCACAGCGCGGCTCTTACCGCCGGAGAACACGTCCTTGTTGACCTCGAGCAGCACGGCCACGCCGATGTTGTCTTTGGTCATCACTCTGTTCAGCATGACCTCGGAGCCCTCCGAGTTGGCCATGGCCACCTGGTTGAACTCCACAGTGTGTTTCTGGACCAGCGTGAACCTGCAGGAGCGAACGCCACCAAGCATCAATATCCAGGGAGGAGAACTTTGAAAACTTCCATCATTCACTTCTAGATAAATCATAGAATTCCTGCTTACACCTGGTCTGATCATCTGAGTTAGTTTTCTACCGATCAGAACGTGGCTCACTCCAAAAAAACACCTTGCACAGTATAAACTCACTTCTCAGTCTTGAAGAACACAGCGCAGCCGTCCACGTGTTTCCTCTCCTGTTCAGAAACCAGTTTGGCGCGAGACTTTGGACAGAAGTAGCCGTCGTAGCCGTGCTCCTTTAGCGTTTCCAGAAACATGGTGTAGTACTGCTCCGTCTCCACCTCCTGCACCGACACGGGGACGAGAGACGTCAGCAGTGAGTGAAAGGAACAGGATGTGTGCAGGTGTCAGTGAGTGAACATTTCTTATTTTCTCTGATCCAGATGAAGTGACTTCCTCCTTAAGATGCACTTTCATAACAGTAAAAAGCAAGTTTTCATATCCACAGATCAGCTCCATCAACTCAGTCCCGGACAATCTGCTGCCGTGCTCTTCATTGGTCAAATGTAAACTCTGGAAAAGCTTTAGACTTTCGGAACACTCTGCTCTAATGGTCGTCTGATTAGTTTTCTTTTTTCCTGCAAAAAATAAATTCAGCTTAATGTTGCCCTCTGTCTTTACCTGGAGACTGATGATGTCAGCGTCACAGCCGGTGATGTCCTCCATGATGCCTTTCTTCCGGTACTCCCAGTTGAGGGCCCAGGACGGACAGTAGCCGTACAGCTGCCGCGTGGCGTACTTGTCACACAGCACGTTGTAGCACATGACCGTGAACACGGCTGCAGGACGGACACGTGAAGGACACATTAAACCAGATGACAGAATAACGTGTCACTTACACTGAGACTGTAAATATGATCGTGACTCCAACAGGCTGAAGGTGTAGCCGCTCCCTTCTTACCCGCGGGCATCATCGGGTCTCGCTCTTTCAGCGTGATCCAAGGTCTTTGGGGGAGCTGCTCTGGGTGCACTGGAAACAGGAGGAAGAGGAGGATTAGTGCTCATTTGTCCTCGACAAACACAACAGTACACCAGCTGTTGTGTACCTGTGGTGCTCAGGTGTACAATAAACCACAGGGTTAAATATGCATGAGTTCCAATAAGCACTGGTGTGGTGAGGTGATGCGCCCGAGCCGCTTACCGGCTAGATTGTCGAGCATGTAGTTCAAAAGCTTCCTGGTTCCGTCCGGCTCCTGGTACAGATTCAGGATATCTTGGGACAAAGGATTTCCTGCACAACAGTCGCATAAAAAAAATTAACTAAATATGAAACATGCAAAGCAGGAAACACACGTTTATGTCTGATTTTAAGAAATGTTCCCAAGTCCGATCCATCCAAAGACGTTTTTTCCACACAGGAAACAAACAGAACCATGGTTCAGTTTGATCCGGACCCAGACCACCTCTTTTGGTCGGACTACATTTTGGTCCGTGACCTGAGGAACCTTTCACACCTGATATTTAGGTTTAGACCAAAGTGTAAAGTCCAAAAGTTAAATACAGATTAAACGAAGTTGTTTCTCCCACGTGACGGAACTAAAAGCAGAAAGCACTCACCTTTCAGCCCCAGGGTTTGTAACTGGAACAGCCTCCCAAGTTCGTAAGGCAGAACTCGCAAAAGATTGTTGTTTAAAAGCAATTCCCTGCAACACACAGGACACACACACGTCAAAGTGTCCGTCACAAAGTGGTGATTCCTCGTCTCTGATGCAACTTCCACCGTCTTTCAGTCAAAATGCTTTGTCCCTGCTCATCATATTGGTTTTTGTTTGTCCTTTTTGAGGCGAGTTGTGTTTCTGAACACTTTCACAATCTCACCCACACGTTTTCTAATCTTTTCCATCACTTCTCATCTATGCTTTGGGAAAGTTTGTCCCATAATCCTCTGAATGAACAATTTATTTTTAAAGAAAGAACATGCACTGTAGATCATAAGTGTAAAATGTTGCTGTGGTGAAGCTCATGTGTCCCCGATGTCCCTGAAAGTATCTCCGACCGACCTGAGAGCGACCATGTTGCCCAGTTCGGCCGGCAGGCTCCGGAGCTTATTGGACGACAGGTTCAGGTAGACCAGGTGTGGCAGCTTGGCGATGTCCGGCGGGATGCGGCTCAGGTTGTTGTCGTTGATGTGCAGCGCCGTCAGGTGAGTGAGCGTCCACAGCGAGGTGCTCAGACTCCTCACCCGCCCTGCGTCCAAACACACGCACATCAGATTCACAGCTCGTTAGAAGAAACCTTCTGATCAGTTCAACACAAAACAGACTGTCTGCATTTTTGACCTTTTCATGCAGGGAACAATATCTGATTCAGTTCTTCAGTCGGCACATTAATGCTTCTCACAGTGGAAAAACCACATGAAACAACATTCGGAAAAATCACGTGACACAAAAAACCCACAATTAAACCAGGCTGATAGAATCCAGCAGAGTAACCCGACACTGGTGGAGAACTCTGGGAGCAATTTAAACCACTGAATTAAACCAGTAGGAAGAGAAATGTTCTTCGTCAGTAGCTTCATTCAGACAGAAATCCTTGTGATGACACGAGATTACAACAGAAACCCGATGAGCACCTGGTTCTACGCTAATTTATTTTTCATCTTTCAGTTTCACACTCGTTCAGTCACAATCCTCAGAGTCCTCGTGGTCCCGTCTGATCAGTTTCCATCGGAGGTTCGGTGTCGAGAGAAGTTCATCGTGTGGTTTACACATGTTCCTCCAACCGGCAGGAGGAGAATCTATCTTTTCAACGGGGGCTGAGATTCAGGATTATTTATTAGCATCAACTCAACTGCTGCTCGGGAAGTTTCCTCTGCGCAAGAAATCAGACAATTCATAATCTGACAACTGACTTTACTCTGATTAAAACATTGGTCCCATTACGATGTTTACACGAGTTGCTAATAGAATATTCCGATCATATTCCTGTTTATGTGTTACAGTCGGATTATGACTCATGTCGACGTTCCCGACACAATTTTAAAAACCTCAACCTGTGGAGAGGCTCAGCCGGGATGTTTCTGTGGAGGCAGAGCCAGAGGGGGGGGGGGGTTAGTTAGACTGACCAGAGATCTCCAGCTCAGCCCAGTAAGACTTCTTCCCATTGGCTGCGTCCTCGGATGACATGATGGTGTAACATCGGCGGGGATCTGGAGGGTCATATTTTTCCTTTGGCATACCTGTTAATCTGAGAGACGGAGAGAGAACACATGAGGTTTATTAGTTTGAATTCAGAAACCAATGAAAAGCCACGAGCAGGAATCGGTCCTGTGCTAAAGAGAGCAGACGAATAATGATAAAAGAAATTAGACAAAGAATAGATCTGCAATGATTTATCAATTAATCAATATCCGATTGGCAGACTCTGGACTTCTCTAGTCTTTGTCATTTAAACACTCCACTATTTTTAAACTATTTTCTGAAAACATATATTCAAAACAATGAATCAATAAAACAAAAGAAAATAATCAACAGAATAACTGACAGTAAAAATAATTATTAGCCCCAAATAAAAAGCTTTACACTTTATTAAAACCTATGTGGTTTAATTAAGATTTAAAAAAAAATATTATATACAAAATACATTATTTTAATCTTAGCAGAACATATAAAATATTTTCTGGTTGTGTAATAATGACGTGTTTGCTCTTGGGCATTGTTTAAAGAATCTGCAAACTATTTTTAGTTCGAAAAAAGTCGTAAATCTTTAAATAACTTTCACAGTTTAAAAGTCAAACATTTAAGTTTAAAATAGATAAAAGCAACAAATCCTTATTGTCGTATAAGACTAAATTAAAATAAAATACAAATACAAATCTTGCATAAGAGTTGGTCAGGTGTGTGGTTCTTGACTTAAACCTTTATCGATATAAACATCTGAGTCTGTGACATAAAACGTGTTGAGTGGAACCTTTGATTATCACATCGACAAAATAACAACACTGCATTTACAAGACAGCGTCCAACACAAGTGGTTTAAAGTGTTTAAAAGTATTTATACACAAGAAAAGTGTCTGACAGAGATAAAGGGAGCAGCATGATAATAGTAATAAAAGTGGTATTTCCAGGGAAGAGTAGTAAATGTGAGATACACTGTGTATCTCAGCGATCACGTTGTAAACATAACGCACCACGATACACGATGTGTGCGATTCTGGATCTGCAGCGATACGTCCAAAGGAAAAAGAAAGTGTAATAACAATAAACTCTAATTAAATATATATATATATATATATACAAGTGATATCTCAACACAGGGAACACTCAGTGCAACAGTTACTGAACACGCTGCTCATGCATGAAGAGTTAATAATGCTATTTATTACATAAGAGACACAATTTCTGCACAATGTGTACTTGTACTTTTGAAATACTCTGGAGTACGTGTTGCTCTGTACTTCAAAGCGGGGGGGGGGGGGGGGGCTGTACTTGTGACAGAGTATTTTTTACATGAAGGATCCCAGTGGCTCGTACTGGAGCTGGTCAGTGGGGGGGGGGGGGGGGGGTGAAGACGTTTTTTACGTAACCTGTTTACACGGGACTGGGTCACAAGTTGGCGGCTGCCGGCGGACACACAAACACACAAACACACCCCCCCACGGGCCTCCTCACATCAACCACACACTGATCACATGTGAGAGGGGGGGGGGGTTTAAACTCTGGGACACTGCAGGTTAGAAGCAACTGGGAGTCTGCTGCTGGGAGCACTGGGAGCACTGGGAGTCAGCTGCTGTGGTTCGAGACATGTGTTGGTATCAAAACAGCTGAGTGGGTCCAAACACAGCTGTCATGTCAGAAGTGACAGGGCCCCGTGCAGGGGGGGGGGGGGGTCTGAGCAGCTGTCACACCGGGGTGAACGCCCTCCGGAGGGGGAGGTGGGGGGTCCCGGCTCCACGTTATCTGACGGTAAACGGTTTAAAAATAGCGCCGGGTCCCGGTGCGAGCAGCCGCCCGGTGGAGCTCCGATCCCCGGCGCCGGGTGAGTGCGGCTAGCGGCGGCAGGAGCGCACACCGCCCGGGACCCAGCGAGGCGGAGCGCGGAGGGGGGGGGGACACACGAGTCAAGCGAGGGGGAGGAAGCGGGTTTAAGAGCGTGATTTCAACCCGGGCCAGTCCCGGGTGAAGGGCCCTCGACACGAGGAGAAGCTGCGGAGGGACGTTACCTGCATGCGGGGCCGGCAGAAGACGCTTCACTGGCGGGGCCGGAGGAGACATATGCGGCCGTCGAACCCGCGCAGACCCTCAGCGTCTCGGAAGCACAGGGAAGAACAACAAATGCGGCTTCCGCTCGTGCCCGCGGCGCGCCACACCGATATTCATCCCCCCCCCCCACCCCCCTCTACCCTCTCCTCTCTCTCTCCTGTCAGCACCTGTTCTTCAGTTCTGTTTATTTCTAATATTGGAAATAATAAAGTGAAAACATGTGAAGTTTACTGCCTTTATTCATACAGAATAAACAACCTCTGGTGGAATTAAACTGATGCTTCACTGATGAAACACACTTAAAATATTAAGTATATAACTGTACTCATGTGTATCATAAATTTAGGGTATTGTACTAATATCATAGTGGTATTAGTGTAACACAAAAACATATTAATATACATTTATACTTAGTATTTTCAAGTAGATTTTTTATACTAAGGAAATGTGAAGTTTACTGCCCAAAAATATTAAATTTCTACTGAATAACCATAACATTTAGAATATAAAGTATGTGACTGTACTAATGTGTATCATATTTCTAGGGTATTATACTAATTATCATAGTGGTATTAGTGTAACACAAAAACGTATAAATAAACACAGCTAGTACAACCAAACCATTTCAATATCTAAATCAATATTTTATAGACGGACACAACTACGTGTTTTTACCTCAGAATATATGAATATAAATGAAGCGAGTGGAGAATCCGGCACAAAGTGATTTCACCAAGTAAAACATCTTCAACATATTGTCTTTTAATTGACTTAAAACTTAATTCTGGGGTATTTTCATAAATCAGTTTCCCCCATAACAAAAGAAGCAGAGAATTAAAATGTGACCCTGAAATCTCCACAAGGATATTTCTCATTTCTATTCAAGTTTTGTGTGGTTTACTTTACACGATATAAGAAAAGTCTATACAACTTAAATTCACCATCTATTATATTAGATTATTTTTGTAAAGATCTATTAGATTATCGATCTGTTAGATGATCACTCTTTAAGATTCCTCGGGCGGAACCATTCAGAGAGCCTCGCTGTTTCCACCCGGAGCAGAGAAGTTCCCAGACATGGCATCCTGCACGCGGACTGTGTGGAAAGGTCAGCTGCTCCAGTTTAACTCACTTTACTGGAACTGGTTTTAAACCAGTTCATTTATAAGATACTAGAATAATAAACTGTCTATTTGTGCGTTAGCTTCTGTGTTCGCTAGCTCTTCTGGTTGACGAGCACAGAATCTGAACCCCGTCGGGGAAATGTGATATTCTGACTTTCCTCTTCCTTAGTGAATAATCCCACACTTTGAATAACATCGCGTGTGGTCATTTCAGAATCAGTGACATGTTCTGTTTAATTCGGCGTTAATAGAATCAACATGGCAGCTTTCAATTCAACGCTAATAGTCGTTTTTTTGGATGGAGTCACCTGTCTGTGCTGTGCGTCCCTGAACCACAACACGTCGTGGAGGGCGGCGGAGAGAAGCGCTAATGAAACAAGAAAAAGTGGAAGTTTAGCCACATTAAGATCACGTGTCGTTGGTCATGTGCAGCCGAATTGAAGAGTTAATACAAACGATTGGACTTGTCATTGAAAATATGTTATTTTAATATGCATGTGTTTGTTGATAAGAAAGTTTGTCTTAAACAGGCAGATTTCTGAACGAGGTTTCAGGTTTAATACTTATTTACGCGAGAGGCTGTAGTTTCAGCCTGTTGTGTTTATAGGAGCCATCATTTACATTATTTACTTTGCATCCACACACAGTTGAATGAAGCTGAGAGATAAACACACTGTTCACTTTGCATTATGATCTAATTCACAGATTTACTGATGTCAGCATTTCCTCAATATAGTTTGATTCAAATCCACAACAACCACCTGATTGTGCTTCGTGAAGCTTGTGGCTTCACATCAGCTTGCTTTTCTTTTTTAAATTCTAACTCTTTATCTCTTTTCCAGTTTTGTCAGGATGTCCGAGGCATCTGCTCGGCGCCGGTGGTCCCAGCTACACGGGCGTCTCTCAAGCTGCACAGAGGAAACTCCCCGTCAGGACCTTTGCAGCCGTCAGGTGAGTTTACAAGATCTTTCATCCAGACTTTGGAGACGTTGTCCGTCTCCCCCTCCAACAGTTTGGCAATAGAGCTTGTCGTTGTCGTACAAATCATAAAATGAAGACGAGGCCTGACAAATCCCTCATCGACTCGTTTGTCAGGACACAAAAGAAAGACAAGAAAGAGGAAGCGGAGAAGGAGGTGAAGAAGGAGAAGAAGGTTATCGATGACGCCAACAGACACAAGCCTTATGGCAAGACGGCGTGGGCGCCCGTGGATGACGTGTACATTTTGAGGCACTACCCCAGGACCATGTACAACCCGGCGGACGCCATCGAGCTGCTGAAGAACTTCCAGGTGTTGGACTTCACTCCGCTCAGTCAACCCGTTTATATCGACCTGAAGCTGGACATGAAACTGGAGAAGAAGGTAACAGCGCTGTAGCTGCTCTCCTTACGATTCTGAAGTGAAAACATTACTAGACCTCAGTTAATAATCGACAAATCAATTAGTTGATTCACAGAAACAATTATGTGTATTTTATTTTAGCAGAAATATAGAAATAGTGACAAAAATACACAATAATGGTTGATGAGCTGCTGCTTTTCTTCAGTGTTCTCAGGGTTTATATCGTCGTCTTTGGCTCTGGCAAGTTGTAAAGGGCATTTTTAACCTAATAGTTACATCTTATAGACTAACAATTAATAAGTATAAAATAGCAAATATGCTAATTGACATCTGTCGTCCATTGGCAGGTTAAAAAAAACTAACATGAGCCTGATACAGAACAAATAACAAATACAGACTCCAGTATATAAATACACAAATAGAGAAATGTAAAGTGATCACAGTCCTCGTTCGCCATGAGCCATTGTTGACGTCCCTTTGCTGACAGCACAGTCTGTTAAAATCTGCATTTGGGTTTGTTTGCGAAACAGCATGGAAACAACTTCCTGGTAATCTCCTGGAAAAGCAGCTGGATCCTCGATATAGACGCCGTTGTCCCGACGGCGTCTGATCACCTGCCAAAGTGTCTGTTAGAGACAAACGGTTACAGACTTGGCAGGTTTGTTTGGCTCCTGCTCCGCTGGTACCGTTATCACCTCGCCTCCACACGTCAGACGGATATTTACAGCTTCAATTTCCACAACAACGCAGGTTTAGGTTAATCAGCTGAAACAGCTGTGAGACAAGAGGAATCAAAGCCTCATGAGTTTGTTGTTTCCAAGAAAAATGTAGTTTTAATACTGGATAACCTGAAGTTGGTCTGTGATTGACACACGTCCCTTTTTTGTGTGTTCTCCCAAAATCGTGTATTTTCTCTGAACAAATAGATTTATTATTATTGTCATTATCCTCCTGACAGAAAAAAGTGGACTCCTTCGTGAGCACCGTGCACTTACCTCACCCCTTCAAGACGGAGATGAACAAAGTTCTGGTCTTCACTGAGGTAACTCTTCTCTCTCTCTCTCTCTCTCTCTCTCTGCACCCTCACTGAATCCTAATTTCATAGCCAATTGATTGTGTGTTGTTGATGAATTGTTTTAATATCGTCTGAGCGTGATTCAGATGTGCAGCAGCACCTTTTCATTTGTCACCCGGCTGGTCGGCGCTGAATGGGGCCGGGCGGTGGCTGGTCTGGTCACAGAGAGCCACACCACAAGATTAATATTCCTGACAAGCAGCACAAGTTGTGGCCTGCGACTTAGAAGTGCATTTTAACGACCGTAATGAACGAGGCTGTGGTGGTCGGCCAGACGCCGGCACACCCGAGGTCAGATCTACGTGGGTGACGCTGCCTCTGCTTCTCTCTGCAGGATCCTAATCAAGCTAAAGTTGCCCAGGAGAACGGGGCAGTTGTAGCTGGAGGAGCAGAACTCATACAGCAGGTGAGTCGGTCAAACAGCACACAAGAAGTTCATATTGAGTTTAATTTTACGTTCTCACTTTTTGTCGGATTGTAATGAATTTACTTTTGAAATATGTTTTCCAAGTCCAAGCAAATTTAAAATGAACAAAGAAGAAGCCATAAAAGTTTTTTGTTGTTGTTGGACAAAGCGAATAACAGTGATCATCAGTTTAATTATTTATTATGTGCAGGTTTATAACATTAAACTTAAAAACGATGATTCTACACATGTTGTGTTTCTTTGAAAACACGACGCAGTGGCTTGGGAGCCGTCGACAAAGTGGTGCATTGGTATTTTGCTGGTGTCTGACCACACACTGATCACTAACTGCTGTTCAACAGCACTGAGAGGAATTCATCTCGGCAGCGACCGAAAAACCAAACATCAAACTTTCTGGCAGCCTCGGTGACGTTGTTAAATTCAACCTTAACTGTTGTAATCACTCAAAATGCTGTTATCCTTCATGTGGGGGGGACAGCGCTCTGTAAGAGACGTATGTGGAGCTGCAAACGATGTGAGAACTTGGGACGTTCATCATCACCGACATTAAACATTTTGACGGATTAATACTGTTTATCAGTTAAAGAAATCCCTGGACATCGGGTCTCAGAACATTTCAGAATAAGAACCAGTAGAAGAGCTGAGGACTGAGGAGCTTGTTCCGAATATGTACGCAGTTTATTCTCATGCGCATCGGAGTCCGTGAAGTTTAATTTAATCCGATCTCCTTTCTGTTTCTAGATCTTAGACGATGAGATTTCAGCAGACTTCTACGTGGCCGTTCCAGATATCCTGCCGAAGCTTGTGCCGCTAAAAAACAAACTGAGGAAGAAGTTTCCAAAGAGCAAGAGAGGTACGAGAGGCGGAGCGTGAAAAACACGTCGTCCTCAGTGTGTGTTGACAAATTGAGACTTAACTTTTAGGAAGAAGAGGTCTCAGGTTTGTTATAATAACTCATTAGACTCGTGAATTGTCTCTCTGTTGACTCCCAGGTTCCGTTGGCGTGAACATCCCCAAAATGTTGGCGTTGTTTAAAATGGGTCACGAGTACATGGTGGAGAGCGACCGCTTCGTCAGGACCCAGATCGCCACGGTGAGTCGGAATATATCTGCTACCAAACAGAGTGTAGAGGGCTGCGCACAAAAATGAACCCATAACATGTCAGATACGAGCGCTATCATCTCAAAAGACATAGAAATGCTATTATATCAAGAACATTTAGTTTAAGTTTCAGTATTAAAAGTTTCTTTCCTCCTGTTTTCTGGCCTCTGCACAGCTGGACATGCCCAGAGAGCAGATCTTCGCCAACCTGCAGAGCATCCTGATCGATGTCTGCTCCCACCGACCGGCCAACATGGGTACGCCCACTAAAACCAGTCCGCACCACATGTTTAACCACTGACACAGAACCACTGCTCCCCCCTCTGTCAACAGGAACTGACTGACAGCTCTTCAGAATAAAACCACACACTGATTATTGATTTCCTTTTGCTGTCAGAGGAGGAAACGCTTTGACATCACACCAGCGTTTGTTTGCTGGTTGGTTTTGACTTCCCTCTCTGGTGGAGCCCAGCAGAGTCAGTCCCCACATGAGGCTGCAGGGGGCGCAGCTGCTCAGTGAAATAGTTCCACAGCTTTGCTTTAAAGAGGAAAAATGTAAAATCTACCTGATTTGTATCTGCAGAGTTTCCCTGTAAACACAGATTTGAAACGACCTCAGTTTACGACCTGCAGGGGGCAGCAGGGCCGAGCGAGGACTTCATTCTTTTCTCTTCATTTTCTCCACTTTCCTTCAATAACCCGGCGCAGAGGCTAATCGTCGGTTAATGGAGCCTCGTTAGAGCGAGAGGCTTAAATGATCTAAAAAATAATTGATTCTGAGCTTGCTAAACAAAACGCCATTAACTGCCCCCCCGACTGGAGTGAGCTGCGGAGCTCTCAGTAACTCTGATTGAGGACGCTCGTGGAGCGGCGGCCCTTTGTGACCTGGAACTTCTCATATCGAGAGCTCTTACATTTCCCATTCATCTCAAGTCCCTCTCTCCCGAGGACCAGATTGCCGTTTAAGCTTGTGTCTCTTCAGCAGAAAACTGGAAAACAGTTCCTCTGGTCTTTCGTGCAGGTTGAGGGCTGTTTACACGGGGGGGGGGTGGGGGGGGTCATTTGTTTGCGGAGCAGCTTTCCCAGCAGCCCTGCTGTCTGTGCTCAGATGTGTTTACTGCTTTGTGCTGTGGTGGCTTCACATATGTTGTCCCAGCTGGTCGCTGTTTTGAGGGATGCTGGGAAAATGTGGCGAGGTGGTGTTTGTACAGGATGTGTCCTGTCCGGGGCCACAGAGGAAGTTCGAATGGGTGAAATCTTTCCTTCACAGTAGATCTGCACACAAGGCGTTGATCCATCTCGCCCCTCAGGACGCCGCTTCCCTTTCCTCTCCATCACTGACACAATGATTTGCTTCATTGCTGCATTATTCAGAATCTGCTGAATCTGTTCCCCGTGAGAGCAACGTGGATTAGTCTGGACAAAGTAACTTCACTGGTTTTCAGAGTCCTACAATCTCAAGGCTGTAACTCTAGTTAGTTTTGTGTCCTGCTAAACGTTCGCCTCGTGGAATTATTTGATACCATAAAACTTAATTTAAGTTTAATAAATGAGCTGACACACACATATTGCTCCTTTGCACCGGAAATACCTAAATATGAAAATAATATAAACAGGTGAGATGAAAAGGAACAAAAAGAGAAAAGGATGTTAAACGATGTTCAACCTGTCGCGGTTCAGAAATCCTTCAGAATCATTTTTCCCCGTCCACCAGTTTTCACACATTTTGCTTGAGAGCAGAGCGACAGGAGGTGACGGCTCTCACAGCTGATGCCTCTGCAGGAAACGTGAGCGGCTGAAGTCTGGTGATTATCCCTGTGGGACCGCTCCAGTGTTAACGCTCCGCTGAACCCGCCCGGCCGCACAGTGACCTCCACGCCACAGTGACCTCCACGCCACAGTGACCTCCACGCCACAGTGACCTCCACGCCACAGTGTCCTCCACGCCACAGTGACCTCCACGCCACAGTGTCCTCCACGCCACAGTGACCTCCACGCCACAGTGACCTCCACGCCACAGTGACCGGAACGTCCCGCTCGGTGCCTCGTTCCACTTCTGTAATTTGAAGGTGGCGTGTTGAACCGAGCCCCCGGGGGCCGGTCTGAGCCCCGTCTGACGGCGGCGGACAGCTCTCTCTGAGTTGGTGCCAGCAAACATTACGCAGCAGGTCAACTCCCCCGACGAGAGGCCGAATTTGTGAACTTGATTTAGCTGCTTGAAGAAGTGAGGGTTTTTATTTTTATAATGGCTGCAGCAGAAACAAGAGGAAGCCTCACAGATAAACACTTAAAACTGAGAAAAGAGCATAAAGGCAACGTGTGGGTGAGGAAAAGTAAAAACCCCCAAGGGCCTTATGGGAATTATTCATGACAAAAGCACGGGTGCACGCTGATAAATAAAGACCCGGGTGCGGAAAACAGTAGACACCAGGGGAAATGCTGCTGAAATTAGGATTCATAAGTAAAGACGTGGGACACTGCAGGGAACGGGAGCTTGTTTAAAAATGAAAGAGAGACGGAGGACGTGTGGGTGAGAGACACTGGAAGCAGCTGTTTAATAGAATCACATTCAAATTCATGCTCGGCCTCATAATGGGAGTTTAAAGTTTTCAAAAGCCTCCCGAGTTTTTTTGTTTTGATCGTTTCCAGCTTCGGGAACAAAGCTGGGGTCATTTCATGTTGTGAAGTTTCTCCTCGCAGCAAATCGATGTCAGTTTGGATTCAGGTTTAACGGGATCACAGCAGCTTAATACCAGAAGTCAGAAGTTAAAGAAAACTTTAGATTTTTAATATTTCACAGTGTTTTCTGTCATTTTAGAAAGTGTTGATGTTTCTCACTTTCTTCACTTTCCTCTCTTCCTCTCTTCCTCCTCCTCTTCTTCTCTCTTCCTCTCTCCTCCTCCTCCTCCTCTTCCTCCCTCCTCCTCCTCCTCCTCCTCCTCCTCCTCTCAGGACCTTTCATCCAGCGAGCGATCATCGGCAGCCACACCAGCGAAGCTCTGTGGTTCAGAAGTGAAGACGTTTTACCCAAACCAGCGGAGAAGAAGGAGGAATGAGACGTGTTTCACATTGTATATAATCATTGTACTGAATAAAGTGTTTGTTCTCCTGAGTTTGGCTCCTGAGCTGTGATACAGTAACTATTTGAAAAACGAGGAGAGAGGACAGAAGGTGATCTTTTATTCATATTCACCCACAGGAAACTTATAAATCAGCTGATACTGTTTTACATCTGGAAGTCCAGCTTTGAATTATTAACTATGACGTATTAAAATCCAACTCTTCGTGCTGTCAGAGCAAGTTCAGCAGCCTTAGAAATTAGTTTCCAGATTTATTTTTAAATTCTTTGCATTTGTTTTCCCATTTCTTCCGTTCCCCCTCGTTCAATCAACAACATCCTCATTTTCACCAGTTCATTTCTTTTTACTCTACATGTTTGTAATATGAACGACTGAATGACAATATAAACTGTCGTGGCTCCTGTCGTCCTCCTCGTGTCGTTTGCTGCCCTTTTATTAAATAACACAAAAACGATTCATACGTCAGAGAAGAACAACTCTGTTCATCATCGTTCAGTTTGAAACTGTTTTGTCTATAAAACGACAGAAAAAGCCCAATTTAAAATATTCACCTTGATTAGTTTGTGACCAGTAAAAAGTCCAAATCAGAAACTAACAAATATTCATGTTTGAGTTCTCACTGCAGCTGGTAGAACCCAGGTGTAGTACTGCCAGTTGAACGCCAGGCGGCAGTGTTGACTGAGGCTGTGCTGCTGAGCCCATGTACAATGAACCGAGGATTTTCCTGTTGCAGCCGAAACATCTGCACATTGTCACCAGAGGAGAAGCAGAACATCTAGAAACTAACAACCTGCAGCAATAAACACATTTACTCAGATCTACTGTATGATGAGCGAGAGAGAGAGAGAGAGAGAGAGATTCACTCAGATTTCTTTCTCTCCTTCTTAAAGTCATGTGTCCCGTCTGCAGGTGTCCATGTGTTCCATTAACTTTATTTATTCTTATGCCTCATGTATCATGTATCTTGTGTCTGTTTTGATTTTGTTGTTTGTTTCTGTTCTGTTCCAAATGAATCACCCACAGTTGGATTTAAATAATAAAGTAGTTTGAATTTAATTTTTAAAAGCAAACATCCAGCTCTACATGCTACTCAGGCTTTGATTGAATTTTATTTATTTATCTCTCTGTTTATTTATAAATCCTCGACTGTCATTTCAATCTATTTCATTTCTTTATTCAATTATTAATTCATTAATTTACTTTTCACTGTAATACATGACTTTTTAATCTCTGGTTTTACTCATTATTCTTTTATTCTTTTATTGTTTTATCTTTATTATTTCATATTTATTTACCTGCCTTTCATTTTTTTCATTTGAAATCTATGAGGTTAGCGACGTTCCCTCACTTCCTGCTAATATTGTTTTGTCTGTGTGTGGATGGTTCATCTAATCAGTTTTATTATTTTTAAATATTTGTACTGTTTTCATTGCTGTTATTCTCTACAGCACTTTGTGTCACATTGAGATCTGTTGTACCAATAAAGTCTGATTGATTGATTGATTAACTCCAAAAAGTATAGTTCATTTCATGAGTTTTAGTTCATCCAGCTCGTTGGTGTCAGAATCTTAAACCAGTGAATCAAAGTTTCAGCTGAACCAGGTTAGTTTTACATGAATGTTTTTCTAACTGTCTCTCTGCCGTCCACATCGACCGTCCTCTGACGCCGAGCAGGTTGATATTCAGTTTAATATGGAGATAAGTTTATTTGTCCCAGTGGGGAAATCAAGCTGCAGCATCAGAGAGAGAGAGGCAGAGAAGATGAAGGAAATAATCACAATAATATAATTTACTTCAGCAAGTTTCTCCATGACCAGCACGAGATTCTGACCCTTACCGGCCGGATTTCTGTGCATTATATTGTCTACGTCATTCAAAGTATTGTAAAGTTTAATGTCCTCCTCCAATTAGAGGGTCAACAGATTCAGGCTGTAGTCAACAGAGGTTATGATGTTATTTGTTAGATTGATTTGGGGTTCAACCTCGTCAGACTCAGCCTCGTCAGACTCTCAGCCTCGTCAGACTCCTGAGGAGGTTCGAGGCCTCGCAGCGTTGCAGCCATATTGAATTCTGTAACTGAACTCCAAGAAACCTGCAGAAACTCTGCAGAAAGTTTGGATTCCATCACACGATATGGTCACATCTGATTGGTCAAGAGCCAGAGTCTTTAAGAAGTTTCCTAAGAGTCAAGAAGAGGAAGGAGTCCTGATGATGATGATGATGATGATGATGATGATGATGATGATGATGATGACGATGATGTGATGCCTCCATTGATGTTGGTTAAATCGTCTTTAATGAAGAAAATGTTAATTATTCATGTGTTTGTCCGAGTTGGAGTTTTGCTGACGACAGACTGGAGCTCAGGGTTTACCCCGAATATTTTAATCTCCCACCGCGTCACTGGGTGCTGGTTATAAATAGTCGCAGGGTGCAGCCAGCCGCGGTTAAAGCAGCAAGAAATAAAGCTCGTTCAAAAGCAAAAACTGATCTGATCCCTGCTTTTGGCAGAGGACAAAGGGGCTGAGAGGAGATCAGGTTACTGCCATGTGACACTGAGGAATCTCAGGCCTGCACCGCCTCTGATTCAACATCACACACACACACACACACACAGAGAGAGCTGCACACGTCTAATAATAAGACTCCAGGAGGTTATCAAACAGGCATCAGCTGAATTACACACTCCTCACTTATTATAGATGAAAAATAAGCCCAGTGGAAAACACACTGTAACTCTCCATGAATGCAAAGTGCTATAAATACACAAAAAGCTCAGTGAGAAAACTTGACAAAGTCCCCGTGGAGTCATTAAAGTGACACCGACGCAGATAAACTTAGACAATACAGCGCCCACGAGTCAGATGAGTCAAACTCCCTGTTAATACTGTCAACTGTATATATACCTTATTAAAATACATATAGATTATATAACTATGGTAACAACAGGATATAAAATCCCATTAAGTGAGATAAACTAATTAGCTTCCACCTTATTGTGACGTTAAAGGATGAAGTGTGTTATAATAACAATAAACTGATTCATTAAAGTATTTTTACATGTTTAAAGGCATCACAAATATAAATGATAGTAAAAATGTGGATATTTGGAATCTCAGACACATTTTAAAGTTCTTAAATGTGAATATTTCAGTGACAAGTTCCAACTAAATCAACACTATGCAACTTTTTCACCTTAAACCAGCAGCTTGATTAGAATGAGTTTGATGTTTCAGTGACTGTGAATAAAACAGAAAGTTTCCTCTTTCATTTCCACTCAGGTACAAGAGGAATATTATGAGACAGGTACGATAAGATGAGATAAGATAAGATAAGATAAGATATGTAAACAGAATATAAACAATGTACAGATGATAGTTACAATGTAAAGGGGATATTGACAATATAAAAGTCAATATATACACTGTAAAGATGATATATACAGTGTAAAGCTCATATATACAGTGTAAAGCTCATATATACACTGTAAAGCTAATATATACAGTGTAAAGCTAATATATACAGTGTAAAGCTCATATATATTCTGTAAAGCTAATATATACAGTGTAAAGCTAATATATACACACTGTAAAGATAATATACACACTGTAAAGATAATATACACAGTGTAAAGATAATATTCACAGTGTAAAGATAATATATTCAGTGTGTAAACAGAATAAACAGAATGTAAACATAACATATACACTATAAAGAGGTTATATACAGATTGTATTTGTATTAACCAGATATTTCCTGCAGTAAATGGGATTTAAATGATGAAGCTATTCATATACCTATCATATATTTATTTATATTCTGACTTTATATTCCTTCACTAACTCTCTCCTTCATGTGTGAATCCTCAGGGAGACTCCAGCATGTGAGGAGGAGGTGGGACGTCCTCCTGGAGTGAGGGGAGGGGGGGGGGGACGAAGAAGAAGAAGAAGAAAGACAAGAAGAAGAAGAGGAGGAGGAGGGAGGAAGGAGGAAGGAGTGGGGGGGCTCTGGGAGGAGGAGAAGTGAGTTCAAACCTCCGCAGCAGGAGCGCGTAAAGTCCGCTGGTGTGTCCGCCTCCCGTCGTCATGCGCTTTTAAAAGCGTCCCGGTCGCTGCAGCTGGAGGAGCAGAAGAAAACCTCCGTCCAGCCTCCCGTGCTCCCGGTTCCTCCCGGTTCCTCCCGGTTCCTCCCGGTTCCTCTCGCACCCACAGATCCGTGCTCGACCCGCGGAGCTGCGACCAGGCGGAGTCCGCAGGAGACGCAGCGGCGGCGGCGGAGACTTGTCCAGCACCGCGCGGCTGCCTTCCAGCCCGGAGCGCAGCGCCCAGGAGCCGGAGCCGGTGCGCCCCGTGTCCCCGCTCCTCCGGGGAGGACACAGCCCGGATCTCCACCGGATCTTCTTTAATATGCTCAGAGGGACCTGCCGGAGATTCACACCCCAACACGTCGCGTCGTTTCTCCCTGGATTTGGATTTAATTCCCCCGGTTCTGCTGCCACCATGGCTGGATGGTGGATATTTGCTGGAGCTCTCGCCGGGATCCTCAGCGTCCCCCGGGGGATCTATGGTTGGTATTTGTCGGGTTGTTATGTGGGTCAGGGGCTGATCAGGGACCACATTAGAACCAGATCCACTGAAACCACAACCTGTCCTGGTTGCACTCACACTGAAAGTTACGGCCACACTTGCCCCCTTCCCTCTCCCGGTGGAACAGTTTGCATTGATCCACCAGTGAGTGGGATTCATTCCTCCTCAGGGACCCCAGCAGGGGGCCAGGACCCCGGGGAGGGATCCACTGAGCAGGGTTTTGTTCACCAGGCTGAGAGAGGAGAGAAGTTTGTGTGATTCCTGCTGAGATGGTGAATTTAAAGTGAGCTCTTTCACATTTTTAACATTTTACTGAATGAATGTCATCATCATCTTCCTCCGGTGGTGACTTAACGGTTTATGTTGCCTGGTCAGATTTATCCTGCACTGATAAATCCAAACTTCTGTGTTAAGCGTAATTGAAACACAGGTTTAATTGTGTCCGGCTAATTTGAAACGTTAAAGTTTTTTTAAGTGTTGTTTAAACAGCCCCTCCACCTCCAGTTAGAAACTTGGACCCAAATTCAACAGGAAGTCTTTGCACCGTTTGATCTGCAAATCACCAAAATCTGCTCTTAGTGAGACCCAAGTCGAGTCGAACTTCAAAGTCCGCTCGTGAGAAGCTGCTGAATCAAAGGAGGAGCCACTCCGGAGTGTAAACCCAGCGGCTCAGCCTCTGGAATGAAACCCTGCAGGCTGTCAATCATTATCAGACCCAACAGTCCCTCAGGTGTGTGAGATCTGTGAGAAGAAGATTCTCACAGGACGAACTGTGGAGGAGCAACACCTCAAAGTGTCTGACTCAACCTCGTCTGCATTTCCTCAAACATCCAAAACACGCCTGTGAAATCGATTCTGCTCTCGGGCCTTTGAGCTCTTTAAATTTTCATAACTTCGTCTCTGCATCAAACCCAGAAGGTCGTCCCCCAGCATGCACTGCAGCCACTCCCCCCCCCCCCCCCCCCCCCCCCATCAGTGGAGATCATAGTGCATGTAGAGATCTGGCAGGTGAAAGTTCCTCTGCAGAACCTGGACCTCAGACTCCTGCACCGGAGTCATTAGCATCTCTTCATGCCGGCGTGCGTCCAATCCGCTTGGCAGCACTTGACTCGACCAGATTCAAACCTTCGTAGAAAGCGAGAGACGCTCGTTCGCCTCCTTTCCGCCGGAGAAGGAGCACGTTGGCGTTCGGAGCGAGAGAGTTGACACGGGTCATGACATTAAGTGGAGAGGATGGATGACGAGGAGGAGATGAACTTTCTGGATGAAAACAAAGTTCTTTGACAGTTTGTTCCTGTTCTCATCGCTGCCTCACACAGGAGATTATCCAGTGAATACTTTACCATGGCTCCTCTTGACCTCTGTCCCATGATGCATTGCTTTGGCAACATGCAGGTCAGAAGATATCTTAACTTGCAGTTCAATTTTTGGAAAGAAATCAGATCTTTAAATGTCTAAGAAACGTGAAACTCCAGCTCGAACAGCATTAAGATGAGGATATAAAAAGTTTAAACATAATCACGGACAAACTTCCACCTTTTTTAAAGAATATTTATCGTAAATTAAAAAGGTTTTAATTTCCCTTTCCCCTGCAAATCACAGTAAAAGTACGAGGTTTCACTTTCCCTGCATCACAAACAGTTAAATCTCCACTTGATGCTTAATAACTGGAGCAAAAAAAAAAAATGTCCGGGGTGGAGGGGCCTCTTTCAGAAACTCTGTGAAATGAGCGTTTGTGTGATTTGAAAGAGACTCTGAGGTCAAGGCAGAGAAAGGCTGATCGCGGCTGACTGTTGGTTTTTATTCAGTTCTCTGCAGATTCATAACGATTCACGACATGAGATTATAATTTAAACATGTTATCTTGTTATCTGGAGATATTAAAGTTTTATCGTGTGCTTGGGACATTAAATGTTGATCAAATACAGGATGTAAAGGGGCTTGTTAATTTCTCGGCTTTGTGATGATCTGCTCTTCGGCGCAGTTTTTTCTCCCTGTGATGAAACTCATCCATATTCAAGGCTCCATCACGAGAAAACGGCGTTTGAATTCTCATGATTCTGCTCATTAAAGAATCTTCTGGTTCAAAATTGGCTTTTTGAAACATAAACACGAGCAAACTCTCCATGTGTCAGGTTCCACTAATCCTCCGTGAACCTCCAGCACGAACCGAACCTCCAGTTAAAGTGTTTTTAGACTTTTCTGAAAACTCTCTCCCCCTCAAAAGATCCTGTAGATGAGATGAGGAAGTGAAAAGTTCAGCCTTTTGTCACAGTCAAATAAATGTTGGAAATATGGGATTTCACTCTTTAATTACTTCTCTTCTTTTGTCCATTTCACACCGAATTATCACTCGGCCGATGATCAAATCATAAAAAAAAACAAAGTAGGGGAAAGTAACCTATTTTTCTTAATTCCACTTCTATACATGTGGTTGTATTTGTGTTTTCTTCTTATTTATAGTTATTTATATCAAAGTTTATGGTTTAGCTGAAAAATATCGAGCTTAATTTACATTTCTTTGTCGTAACAGTTTGACAACGACATCTCAGAAATCACTGTTACATTTTTTTAAATACAAGTATCGGCCAATATGTCAGTATCAGAAATGTTTTACTCCCTAATATTGGTATCGAACCCCCAAAAAAACAGTATCTGTCGCTCACTAGTTGCAAATATGGCGAACACTCGATAAACACTTCAATAAAAACATCTTTATCGTAAATTCTGTGTATTTTCAGCTTCAGTTTAAATGTTTTTTCGCTGAAATGTGCTTTTCAATAATTGATAAATTGCCAATCATTACCATGCACATTCCTCATATAGTTTTGAAGTGAATCCCTCCTCACGTCTCCAGCTGGTTTACAGTGAACTCCAACATTTGACGTGTTAATTAACGTCACTAATTGACTTGTTAGTTGTTGTCGATAGCTCCGAGCTTCTGGAAAACACTTCAGCAGGTTTTGATCCACTTCCTGTACGTCCGCCCTGAGCCGATCCAAACTGCCACACGATATTTCACTTCGCTCCCTCTTTCGTGCAGACGGACGAGGAGACTCGCTCTCGGCCTCGGTGCATGAGAACGTATCTGTAACCGTGCTCTTGTTTTCCCCTCTGCATCATTATGGTAAATGTTAAACCCTCTCTGCACTTTGCCCCGAGGCGGCTCAGCGAGGCTGCGCTGAGGCGTGCGTCTGCATTTCCTCAACATTTAACCCTCAAATTGAGCAGAGATAATCATCAGCGTCCTTCCGCCTAAAGACGCAGTGTTTCTCTGGCTTTTTAAAATTTCCAGGCGAGTGGAGAGATGATGATGATGATGATGATGATGTGCTGGATGTAAACGGCGATAAGTGCTGAATTCGGAATTGGCAAAGTTTGGAGGGGGAAAGTTGCCGCAGGTGAAAACTCACACTTTTGTAAACTCAGTGTGAGGTGTCCTGAAATTAAGTTTTTGCAACACTTGCACATCTTTGACACCAAAATAAACAGGAATACGCAGGTTTATTTTAAATGCAGATAAAGCCACTAAAAAGCTGATCCTTCCTGTTGCCAGTAGAGGAGTTTGTCTTTCTGTCTTTCTGTTATTTCACTTGGGAGTGAATGATGAATCTGTCCATTCTAATGTCAGACTAAGACACAAGTGGGGTTTTGACCAGTGGAAACCATAAATACAAAGAAAACACAAAATACAAGCAAATAAATAGAAACTTAAATGAAGAAAATACACTTCGTTTTCACGTAAATGCACAAACCCTCGACAAATCCAACAATAAAAGTTTTCATATTGACAAACTGAAAACCCTGACACCTGTCCAGCGCGTCTGAAAAGACTCATCATCAGATTGGAATCTTGTGGCTCAGCTTCTCAGAGATATGGAATATCCCCCCCCCCCCCCCTGTATCATCCTCCTGCTGCAAAGACATAATGACCACGGCACAGGCGCCCGTGACTCTCACAGAAACCCACATCCTGGAGTTTGGGAGGGAAATTGATTCCTCGTCCGTCCTGAGTCTGATCTGCCGTTTGACCCCGAGCGTCTGCGGGAGTTACACTCACAGTTTATACATAATCCCTCAGTTAAAAAAGGGCTTTGTGACATATCAAATACGAAAGTGTGATCATGACTGGACTGTCTGATGCTAACTCTCTCTCTCTCTCTCTCCCTCCCTCTCTCTCTCCCTCCCTCAGGAGCTTGTATCTACGAGGGATCGCTGCACGCGGTAGGTGACCCCACACGTTATCGGCCTGTTGTACCTCCTCAGCATCGCTGGTTGAAATGTCCTCCGTGTCCGCTCACAGAATCAGGATCGTGAGTGGGGTTGTGAAGCCTGATGAGTATTTGGCTCATGTATTATTCAGTGGGACATCACCGGGTTTGTATGAGTGACGGTCGAAGCCATTAAGTGTGTGTGTGTGTGTGTGTGTGATAGGTGGTACAAGGCGTACGTACTATCAGTAGGGATTGCTGCACATCCTCCGTTGTCTGAGACGCAGCCGAGAAGATGCCTCTCATCTATAATGCATGCCGGATACTGACTATGTGGATGATAATGGCGATGAGAGAGCTTGATGCGGCTCGGCGGCGGCGGTGGCGGTCCCGGCTGCAGGAGGAGGAGCCTCTGAATCCCCGCAGCTCAGCCGGTGGAAGGTTGGGATCTTTTTCAAAGTTAGAGAGGAGTTTTACTCCCGGTGGTTCTGCTGGGGGCTGGAGAACATCCAGGGTTCTGCTCTGAGATTTGCTTTTTGTGTCTTCTTCTGTTGGTGGATCCTCAGATTCTGGCTGGAGTCGTACTTTAGAGTTTGATGTTGTGGCTTCTTCAGCATCTTTTCTCACTGTGTAAGGTTTTTCTACTAACGTCACTTCGCTTGAACTTCCAAGTGTTTGCATTTTCCACATACGTCCACACGGGGGGAATGGTGGTTGGCACTGCCGCCTCACAGCAAGAAGGATGCTGGTTCAGATCCCGGTTAGATTGATTGGAGACTGTGAGTGTTTTCTGAAAGTCAGAACTCTTTCTCTGATGTTCGGAGATGTGGCCTCAGTTCCAGTTCATCACAGAGGTGTTGGACAGGGTTGAGTTGAAGAACCTGTGCACACCAGTCTCTCTTATACCAAACTGTGAAAACTGATTCTCTGTGCACGGGAGCAGTGTCGTGTTGAAACAGGAAACGGACAAAGACAAGTTTCGTCTGAAAAGGTTTAAGTTCTGCGACAGAACCACGAGAAAACTGTACTCTGTATATTTATATGTATATTTTTGGCAGTATTGTGTCATTTTGAACTGTAAAAAGCAGAGTTTGATAATGTATTTTA
Organism: Hippoglossus hippoglossus; assembly: GCF_009819705.1. Lineage (NCBI taxonomy): Eukaryota > Metazoa > Chordata > Actinopteri > Pleuronectiformes > Pleuronectidae > Hippoglossus > Hippoglossus hippoglossus. Next base: position 2,964,870 of record NC_047159.1, on the reverse strand, counting down.
TCTGTTTTTTTATTCTGAGAATATAATATGCAACAGAATCAAGAGAAACCTTTATTCTTATAGTCAATGTTTTAAACATTCAGCTCAGGAAGCAGCTCGGAGTGAGTCAGAACTGAAGTTATCTCCTCTGTGCTCTTATTGGTGGAACGTGAGTTAGAAGGAATGAAATTGCTGCCGTGCACTTTAGAAAAACACCACTTGTGTCTTGCAACAACTGGTAATCTCTCTTAAAAAGCGTTAAACACGGCTCTGAGCGGCAGAGTTGTGGTTCCCAGGCGGAATGAAGAGGAGCTCCTGCTCCGTTCCTGCTGTGTTATCAGCATAATTACAGTAAAGCCGGAAACAGCGAGCGGTGACATATACCTCCAATCCCGTAAATGCACGGGAACACATCCTGCCTTCCCCTGCGTTAGTCTTCCCCTTCGCTTTGAAACGGGATAATTGTCGGAGCGAGGATGTGAAGGAAGAAACGGCTCAGGCGGGAAGATGGAGGGGGAGGGAAAAGAGAAGGAGGCGGAGGAGGAGGAAGACGAGGGGGTTTGTGGGAAAACGGAGACGGCAGGGAGACAGGTGGGACGCCCCTGCATGTTCGGACACAGCCGGGAAAAGGCCCTTGTGGAGTTCAAAGTGAGGAACCTCCCCCAACACCTGGAGTGGTGGGCAGAGAGAAAACACAGATTAAAGTGCAGACCTCAGAGGAGGAAGACGCCCTCGGGCCTCTGAGTGTTTTTGTGACTGTGGTGAAATCATAAGAACTAAAAAAAACAAAAAACCAGCCTGGTCACAAATCATCCGTTTCCTCTTTCTTCTTTCTCCAGACTCTAATTTCTTTATTTGATTTAGATTTGGTGTTCAGCTTGATTTACGGCAAATAATGACTCCACCGAACCGTGAGCGCAGATCGTTCTGATCGTCCCTCACAGCTGGATTCAAAAAGACGTCGAGGCTCGATCACACATCCGAGGTGACAGCCGTTGAGAGACATAGGTTATGCATATTAGGAAGGCAGAACAGTCGTGTCCCACAGGTTTTTACAGCAATTCTAAATTGTTTTTAGACATGAAGGTAATTCTTTCATGCATCTCCACGTTTCTCTGCAGTGTGTAGGAACCCTGGATCATGTCTTTAGTGTAATATACTGACATGAAGCTGGGGAAACTCTGATTTCTATCAGATTTATAAGTTTCTTTAACTCAAACCACATGTTTTATTCACCCACACTCCAAACACGCTAAACAGCTTGATCTCTCTGTATCAATAACAGTTTATTCAAGGAACTTTCCATCAGTTTTTCTCAATCTTTGCATTTACGTGCGCTTCAGGAAGCAAGTTTTCATTTTGTCAAATAACTGAAGTTCAAGAAAAACAAAAAAACCTGTCATCAGGATGTTAGATTAAAGACGAATGATTCTCCTGTACAACCCTGACTTGTAACGGCTCATCTATGCTGCCTTTATGTACAGGAGCCGTATGGCTGCACAGGGGAATGCTGGGAATGTGCAGTGCACGGTCGACTACAGTTACCACAACACTGTGCCTGAATAGAAACCAAAGGGAGCTCATTTAGAACGGATCCTCTGACAGCTGCCATGTGGGAAATCAGACTCAAACTTCATGGCAGCCGGTCAAAATTTCTGATGCCAAAACTCTGTCATTGTTCGACAGTCGGGTCGTTAACCATTCAGGCGGCTGATCGGGCGTTTTCCATCCTGCAAACGGGAAGTCAAGCGGCGACGGCTTTATTGGAGATCGAACGTTATTTTGTAACGCTGCTCTTGCTACTTCATAGATTGGATCTGCTTGTGCTCAAACTGTGGGCTTGAACTCAAATGCTCTGTTGCTCGCACGCAGATTTCCTGCCCTCCAGCTTCAGCTCTACTCGTATCAGTCACGCTGCTTCTATTCGCGTGAAACGTCTGCTCTCAGATTTCTTATCTGCTCTCGAATTCTTTTTAATGGGACAAATCTGTCAAGATTCCCGACCAGGTGTATTGTCGTGGGTGCGTTAGCTTTGCTTCTTTAAGACTCTTGTACGGGCGGTGACTTGAACTGGGTTCATGCTCTCCTGCCCTCCACTGCCTGAAGGGAAAAACGACAACCCGTCATCCCTGGTAAAACAAAATCAAGGTTATTTTGTTGATTTTAAGTTCTTTACTGTATGGGAACAATGGTGCCCTGTCTCTTTTCCCCCTGTACTTTATGGGAACAGTAACATCAGTAAAAGTAACAACAAGTCTTCAGAAATCCAAACTGATCAAAGCCTGTGTGATTGTAACACGTGTGAGTTAAACAGTGAAATACAACACTACAGATCTTCCCCTTATTGTCCCCGTGGCTGAAGCAGTTTGCTTTGTTCAGACCTTCTCGTCGGAGCAGACGCGTTTGACTGATGTTCCACATCTGCACTAAATCACTGACCTGTCAACTGTGTCCAGCTCCCGGCCCTGTAACCTGAGTCTGAAGTGTTCGGGTGTAAAGTGACGTCTTCAGTCACGTCACCCTCGGGTCCTCCTGAACATCCTGTCATGTCATGCACCAAACATGGAGGAAGCAGCTCTCATGAGCAGATATTATATATGATGTTACATTCTGCAGTCAGAAATATGGGTCAGACTGAAGTTAAAGAAGTTCAATTTGAATAATCTGTTTGATGTCACAGTTTGATGATGCTCGTCTAAATCTCCAAATTCAGATGTTTGTCTTAAGATGAAAATGAGGCTGCAGCTTTATTTATCAATCATCAACTCATTATTCCTGATTCATCGTTTAGTCTAAAGAATGTCGGGAAATAGAGAGAATTATACTTCACAGTGTTTCCGGAAGCTGAAGCGGATTCTGTCTATTGCTTGTTTCGATATTCAAGACAAAAGCAGCAAATCATCACATTGTAGAAACTGGAACTAACAACATTTGGATTATTTGCTTTTTCTTTGCAGTGGATCATACATGTTGCAGTTGTTATTTATTTATTCAAATCCAAACAGCAACGTTAACAGAGGTAACCAGATTTTTACTTTTGTTGTTGTTGTAGAAGTAGGCTGATGGTTGGCTCGATGACTTAAGGCTATAAAACTGTGTGGGTGCACTTCTGTTTGCCTGAAACTCTGCAGTGCTTTAGGGTCTCATGTCAAATTAGTGAAATCAACTGATGTACCGGTTGTTTGCGGCTCAACAGTGAAGATTGTGGGCAGATTTTGAAATAACGCACGCTCTTATTGCAGCGGGTCAGCGTGCCACCAGGCCCGACACGCTGCTGAAATATGGCACGTAGCCCGCAGTGAAGGACGCCGGCGCTCGGCAACATGCAGCACCATGTCCAAATATATCACCTGCCCCCTCAAGGCTTGAATTCCTGGCATTGCAAGTCGCTGCTACTGAAGGAATCAAACTGTAGGGCACCTTGATTATAGCGCCATCATGACGGAGGTCTGGGCTGTAAATTCCTCTCCATCCATCAGATCGGTGGTAATGAAGAACGACAGCGACGTTAAATAATCTGCGTTCAGCCTCTGTCTGTTTGTCTGTGTGTCCTCCACTTCCTCTTGGGGGAAGGTCGGGACGTGATCCAAGAAATAACACACTTCATGGATCAGGACAAAGGAGCCAATCCACGAATGGTTCTATTTACTTTCTTCAACATTGTTTTTTTTGACATTTTCTCCAATTTCCCGGAGAATAATTCATAAATCTGGATGTAAAAAACGCTGAGAAACTAAAATCTACAAGTGTGTTTATTTAGGAGTGGCTGGATTTGAGTTTAAGTGTTGGGTCTTGGCGGAGGTATGAGCTGTACTGGGCGCCGTTCCAGTTTGAGATGATGTTTTTTAATATCATGAATTATCTGCTTCGTAAAACAAGTGTTTACATGTGGGACTTAGAAGTGGGGAACTCCAAAAATCAGATCCCTCTGCACTGTAGTGATCCGAGAGATGGAGCCGTGGTATCGAGGACCCGTCGATACACTTCCAATCACGAGTCAGTCTTAGCTGTCAATCATGATGTTTCCCGCTCATATTCACATCATCAAATAACCAAACTTACCAGGAGCATGAACAACTTGATGATGTAGTTTGCTCCATGTCCCGTCTGCTAACGCGGAGGAGGACAGGGTTTACAGTTTCCGATCCAGACTCTCTTTCCAGAGCTCGCTTCACTGCAGCAGCTTCAAATGGGCTGATGCTACATGTGTCGTTCGGGGTGGGGGGGGGGGAATCTGTATCATTTTGTAGCCTGCTGAGTAGTGAGCAGTGAGAAGCTCTGATCCAAGCAGCTCCGAGTGTGTAACTGTTTCTAAAAGCATCAGAAATGTGGATTTAATTCCACCCAGTGCGACTTCAGTGGTAAACTTCAAACCTGCTGCGCTCGGGACCACGTTGTCAATCGTGCACACGTCACGTGCACAGGAAATATAAAAGGGGACGAATCAGGGAAGATAATTATTTTGCCTCTTCGAGCCACCGTGACGTCTCTGTGCCGTCGTCATGGCTCCGCTCGGCGGATTTTTCCCGGATTTACGTCGAGCGAAATGATCGTGCGTCATTTCCATTTGCTGAAACGGCTGCGACGTATAAATCCACTCGTAATAAAACATGTGACGTTCCACCGCTGTCGCCCGCTGGACGAGACGACGCAGATTAACACCACCACCAGTCCCCGTCCCGCAGAAATGATGAGGCCCTCCGGTTTTGGACGTGTAAATGATATATACACGTCACAAAGATCCTGATCGTAAAAAGGAATAAAGCGGGTCCTGCTGGCCCTGGGGGGGCGGAGACGTCGGCCATGTTGTCACATCGTCACTCGTTTGAGTTTGCCTGAGGATGTTTGCCCTCTCTCTCTCCCTCCCTCCTTCTCTGTGACTGTGACTGTCACATTTCAATCTATTTAGTTTGTTTGTCTTCAGTTTAACACACGATCAGTTCAGTTCAATTGGTGCGGGTTATCTATTAACGTCTATAGTTACCGGCGTTAACCTGCAGCGATGATGTGGAACGGCGGTTAAACAGTTGACTGGAGCTCGGCTGCAGGTTTTCTCATAAACAATTCTAACAGTCAGAAACTCCACCAGATCATCTGGATAGCCCCCTGGTGGCTGACTGCAGTATAGGTCATGAATGCCTCCTCCATGTTAGTAGATGGGACATGAACCAAACTAAAAAGTAATATTACCACTGTTGCACTGACATGTGAGATGTAAAACACGACTATAAAAACACCGTCATTAGCAAACTTATACTATAGTATAAGTTATACTCTTGTGAATTTGCTGTTCAAGGCATCAGAACATTTGCGACACGTGAAACGCTCGACAGCGCCCGTGCGCCGACGTCGTCTCTCAGGGAGAAATAGTCCTGCAGAACGTTTTGTAGTCGCCGTCAGAAAAACAATCTCAGCAGTCAGTCTGATTGCAGCTGCTCGACACGCTTCACAACTCCAGTCTGAGGGAAGCCAGGAAAGAGAGAGAGTACAGTGAAGATACAGTGAGCTCTTTGAAACCAGCCTATCTCTGACTCCCTCTGTGCCGAGGAGGAATTCTTCGTACCCGTTTGGGGTTTGGCGGTGAAGTATGACATTAAAAGCACTAATGGGATCTGACGGCCGGTGGACAGAGTCTGTATATTAGTGGAAACCGGCTCTTCCGAGGCTCCTCGGTGGATTAACATTCAGGCTGTGGTGATAATTCCTTTGTGATGACTGCGTCACCGCTGACTGGTTTTCACGTCCCCGTCCCCCCCCACGGGGCGCCAAACCACCCATGTGATCAGAGGAGAAGCCAAATCAGGCCTCAAGTGTCCCCTGAGGGAGGAGACGTGCGGCGCAGACACACTTCAAGGCTGCAGGAGGGAGCCGAGGGGAGGGAAACAGAAAAACACCGAAACTGGGCAAAGGATCTGAAGGCGAGGGGAGAAGAGGAAAACACGACAGGGAATATCGTCTTTTAGAGGATGACAGTCTGGGACGGAGATAAGGTGGGAGGGGGGGGGGGGGTGTCTGACAGCACAGACTGGGCTTCACCTCGGTCCCGTGAGAAAGAAAATATGTGTCAGCACTTGCTTCTCTCAGCCTTTTAAGCTCCAGACAGGTGAGGTCGCCTGCCTGGTGAGGGAACACAGAAAGAAACTGCAAATGAAACTTCTGAATAAACTGCTTGGATCAAGACAACAGCTGCTGATAAAACTCAACATCTGTAAAGACATTGACACTCAGTCAATAAGATATGTGTCATCATCTTGAAATAAAAATTCCCTCTATCAGGATATGAGAGTTTGGCTCATTTATAAAATCGTCATTGTGGGATTATTAGTCAGTGAAACAGACTTTAGTAGATTCAAACTTAGTGTGTGTGTTATCTGTCAGAGCTTCAGACTCTCTGGCCTCAGCTTTCATGACAGTTAAACTCAGTTGGAGGTCGCCGTGCGTTCGGAGCTCAGCGTCAACATGACATAAAAAAAAAGAAAACGTCTTGAAGCTCCGGCTCAGTCTGTGGCGGCGTCGAGCTCCCTCTTCAAACGCCGTCACTGCTGGAGCCAGGTGAAGGATGAAGGCTGCTTTTCAGAAGCAGACTCTTAAAAACTTTCACGGAGTTTCTTTCGACCTGTAGCCAGACTCGCCGAGTGTTTTACTCGGTCGATTCTGAATCCTGATTTCTCCCAACCCAGCACATCCTGTTCCTCCCCGTTCATCCTCTGCAGAGGTTCCCTCCTGCTCCTGTGGTGTTTGAAGTTCCCGACATAATGAAGTGAGCGCCGGCCGCACCGATATCAGGAGAATAGGGGCTTTTCAGAAGCACCGGGGCCCAGGACACACAGAAATAGATCACTTGAGGACGGCTCTACCACCTCTGAATTATTAAGTGGCCCTAGGCTGTGAAGTGGCTGCTCTTTTCAAGATGCTTTTAAAGCCAAACTGCCTCTTGCATCTCGAATCCCGTCGTACTTTTGAGCCAGAGCAGCAGTTTCCCATTTGATTTTCTCGAGGGAGGAAGTTGTGCGGTGCAGCGTTGAACCCGGTGTTGTTTTATTTCCCTCCTGTCCGTCACTTCGATAGCAGCTTGAAGGTTTCAACACACGCTGAGACGTATTCAGACAGATGGTACAGGTAATAAACTGAAACACTGATCAACCTGACGTTTTTCAGTCTCAGCTCCTCTTAAAGCCTCGTTCCTCATCGTCTCTGAGGTCACGTCCACACTAAGTGGTTTTAGCTTTTCCAGCCCCTGAAAAACAGAAACTAAAAATAGTTTGGCTGACTCCATTTAAGTTAGAAAACTCTGGGGTTGTGTTTTAGTCTGCACGGGTCCATAGACTGTGCATGAAGATAGACGACGCATCTCCACGGCAGAAATATCCCAGATACGAGGTTGTGATGCACATGTTCGACCAATCGTGACGTTTCTCCCTGTTTTTTGTATCATCAAACACAAACCAAAACCAATGTCTCGTCCACTAACATGGATGAGACATGCAGCTAGCCACCAGGGGGCGATCAAGACACTTTTTGGGGATCTATCGTCACGACGTAACCTCCACTCTCATCAGGTGATTTCCTTTTTCTGCAGATGTGTTAATGCACAACTCATTTTGTCGGTCTGTGAAGTTGATAAAGTTCAGTTCATGTCCGTCCTGCTGCAGAATGATCTTAAAGAAATGTGCTGCTGGATTAAGTCGAACTAATTCTGCAGCATAAACTGAGCCTGGTTCCATTTCTTCTATTTTTTTTTATGTAGCCGGTCGACTTTCCTTTCCGATCCCTCAGTGTCAGGCTCCCGCTGTGCCCACGCACTCACACTGCGATGAAGGAGGAGGCCATTTTTTAAAAGGGTAGCGCTAATGTTGGTTTACGTTACCTTGGGGGGAGGAATAAGAAAAAGGGAGAGCGGAGACAAACTGCAGAGGGACGGGTCACGAGTGGGCCTTGTTTGATTAAAAGCATTAATCAGAGCATTAGAATCAGATTTCTTCCATCTTCCATTGTAACGACCCCTCGCGGAGCCCTGGGGCCGCAGCGTGGGACCCTGCACCGCTCCCCCGCTGCCCTTCTGAGGGTAAATCAGAGCCCACCACGCTCCCTGGACTGGAACTAAGCTCTTTCCCACCAGCTCTGTGCAGACAGGCAGAGCCGGAGTGAAGTGGTGCAACCTTTGGCAAACACCCAGCCGCTGGGCTAATGGGCAAACAAACAAGCCCGGCTGCTCCCCTTCCCCGTCGGCCTCCTCCTCCCCCGATCCTCCGGGCCATCCGGTGGTGGCTTTGACAGTTTCATTGCCGAGGGTCCGGGAGGTCGCGGGCCTTTTGTCTCTCACTTCATTCAGAGTGTTTGATTCCCAGCTCGCCATTCAGCCCAGTTTGCTCCTTATCTGTAAATACCAGCGTGCAGCCCCCCACCCCCTCGAGCTCTGGTTGGTCTTTCTTGCTCTGCTATTCCCTGCGTCTGTGCCTGCAGGCTCTCGGAGCAACAAGTGTTTAGACAGAGAAGCGTTAAACTGATCCGAGCTTTTGTCCCTCGCTGCTCAGACGGCCGTGTTCGCACACGCCGCAGATCTCAGACCTGCTCTCCAGCAACAGGGCTCAGCCGCATCCCCGAGGGAAACCCTGCTGTGTTCTGTCCTGAATACAGGAAGAGGAACGAGACCCTCTTCGGGGACAACAGCTCCCGAAATTAATTCTTTAGTCCTTGAGAAAAAAATGCAGGAATTCAAAGAGCTGTGGAGACTGAGAGCTCCGGGGAGGTTTCCTCATATTTTGGAGAAACCTTATTGATGGTTTTGAGTTACAAAATGAAACTCAGTTCATTATACAAACAAATCATCATTCATGCTGTGAGGCCACAGCGTCTCTCAAGTATCTGTTAAAAAAGCACCAAGAGAAATAAAAGTTTAAATTTCATTCTCATTTCTCTTTTTTAATTCCCCCGGTGGGTTTTCACAAGTGGCTGAGAAACAGAAATCTAGTTTTCCTTGTTTAACATGTGGACGACGAGATGCTCTCATTAGCTCATCTGCACAGGGAGAGGAAAAGAAAAACTGAAAGTTGCTTTGACGTCCCTGCAGCACGAGAAGCTTCAACACACGACTTTCACAGGGTTTTTACACGTTTTCAGTCAAATTCAATGTTAAAGTTCCTCTTGTTGCATCTCTGGGGCGTTTTCGGGCCGAAAAGTTGGATTTACAAGAAGACACGTTAAAACTGACTGAAATTTATGATATGATGCAGTCGAACACTTTGTGCGTTTGTGAAATTTTGGAAACTTAAGATTGAGTTGCTGCTGACGATTGATTTTTGACCTTTTATCATCGAGAGCTTCTTTTTTTAAATCACATTAATGATATTTGGGGATGATTCCGATATTCAGGAGTAAAACATTTCCAATACTGATATATATGAAAATTGGCAATGATTCCTTAGATGTGGCTTTGACAAAGAAATGTAGTTGAAAAATAAACTTTATTATAAATAACTATAAATAAAAAAAAAACACGTACAACCCAACATATTAACTTTGAATTACAAAAACAACAGATACTAATATGTCTGTGAAATATGATGGTTCGACTGGTGGAGGTGGTCGAGCCTCCTGCTGTTAGTTCCCTCTTCTTCCTCCCTCCTCTGTAAGAGCCATCATTCACAGTGATTCACACTCAGTCCGCTCCTCCCCCCCCCCCCCCCCCCCCCCCCTGTTTCCAGTGTTTATTTTCTTTTCTCTGGTCCAACCATGGAGTCAACCTCTGGTCAACCACATTTTCCTTTGTGTCTGTCTGGATTATTGATGAAGCAGGTGAAGTGAAACCAAAGAGGCTGCAGGCAGAGTGAGGGGGGGGGGGGGGGACCTCTGAACCACAGCTTCAGAGGTCAGGTTTACTTTAGATTTGGGGCTGTAACTACACGCTACCGGCGTTTTCTATAACCACTAGATAATCAGGCATCTCGTTTTGTTTTTGGGAATGATTGGTATAAATTTCCAAATCAACGACGGGGAAATCCTCGGTTTAAAACTCCCAGAGATTTAAAGCTAAGCGATATAATCACGCCTCAGTCTGCCAGAGAGATTTTTTTACGAGTGCGTTGTGATCCTCTTTCAGTTTGTGCTCATTAAACAACACCTCCCACTAAAAGGAGCCTGGTGGATTCACCGTCCATAAGAGCTGACGATGACAGGTAGGGACGGATGTTGGCCTCGGGGGGGTGGTGGGGGTGGTGGGGGTGGTGGTGGGGGGGGGGGGGCGGGGGGATGAGTGGGAAGCCAGACCCGGCCTGTCGATGACTTCATCTCCCGCACTTACCTGGAAGCGGCTGCTCACCTCAGCAGAAAACAAAGCCAGCTCCCCTCTTCACGTCGACCCCACAGGAGGCTGGGATCATTCTACACATCCCTCCACCAGCAAATCCTGCTTTAAGATAAAGAAAATATTTACCTTTATTGTACGGTAGACGGATGATGGACACGGCGTGAAGACTCGTCTCTGTCCGTCAACGCTCCAGTCTCTCCCTCCGTTCACCCTCTCGCTGTTTCCTCCCATCATTAAAAGATGTTTTCTCTGTAGCGAGCAGAAACCGGAGACACTTATAAGATCGTCAGGTGTCGACAGTTTGTGGGAATCAACAGGACAGTAACGGCTCAATTTGACACTGACAGTTGGGGGGGTTCAAAACAAATGGCAGAAATAATAGTAGCAGGAAAAAACAGAATTCAAAAAAGATTCCTAATGCCCCTCACACGTCCTCAGCACTTATTATGTTGGTTATTTACACATTCAGAATTTTACAGAACTCATTCATTTGGAGTCATTTTTGCTCCGTGTTTGTTCTCCACCTCCTCCTGAGGAAGTGTCCGGCTCATGAGCTCCAGTTTGTTCACCTGCTAATCTCAACTCTCTTTTTAAAGCATGATCAGCTCACACGTAGGTTTTTTAACGTGTAAAACCTGCTTAAAATGCATTTGATTTATTACATATTTAGTTTTTGGGGGTACGTCATATTAGTCGACATCAAAACAGGGTTTGTAAAAACACCCCGGAGGCCAGTGACTGTTATTTCAGTTTCTCTTACCCTTCAGATGCTTCAATCCCAACACTGACTTCATGATGTTCGGATGCCGCTCGAATGGAGATGGATGGAATTTGTGTCTGGGATGGTAAATCGTAGAGGACGTAGGCGACAGGACTTCATCGCCTCTGTGATGCGTGTCGGTGGATTAACACACGACTACTGCAGATTAATTGAGAATAAAATCTGACGGTTCCATTTCGGACTGAATTCAAAAGCCAGATGTTGGTTCTGGTTTTTGTTGGTGAGATGATTTGTCTTTTTCTCTAAGCTTCACCAGAAGTTTAACAACAATAGAAAGTTTGTCCTGAATGGGACAAAGGATAAAGACCTGTGGAGCTCTTGACTTTTCCAGTCTCAAAAATTGTAATTTATTTGATGGGTTCAACATAAATGATCTAGGGTTCCTCCTGTGGAGACCGTGAATACGCATATTGAATTACCCACTTACTCTCTGAGCAGAAATTAGTTTAAAAACATGGTCAGGGTGAAGTTTGAAGTTTGAAGTTTGAAGTTTGAAGTTTGAAGTTAGTAGACAGCCGTGTGTGTTTGAAGAAGCACTTCCAAAGTCCTCGTTCTGCCCTTTTCACGACTCTCTTTCTCTCACAACCTTTTCTTTACGAACCCACACTGTGAGATGTTCAAGATGACAAGAGGACAAACCACTAATATCCACCGTTTTTCAGTTGGCAGCCTGTAATCCATTGACCTTTTACTGGTGTTGAAAGAAAGACGCTCGGCTTAAACTGACCGCACACACTCTGCTGTGTTTGAGTGATCTTTGCCCTCTAGTTAGAGAAGGAACATGCTTCAGCTCGTTTTTATTACAGGCCGGTCGGAGGTAAAGACTAAAAGCTTCTGTGCCTTTGTTGTGCCTGAGAAAGGAACCCAGCGAGTCCTGTGGCCCGATGGTCGGACGGCAGCTTTCAGGGTGTGATCGACGTCCCCAGAGGTTCAAGCAAACAGTCAGACTCCAGAAAACAATGACTTCGAATCTGATCCATAATCCAGACTCGATTTCCAGACGGAACAAGAGCTGACGCTGTGTTTGACCCCCGGGGGCCTGCTTTATTGCTTGTGTGACTGAATGAGGACGTTAAACGTTTGTTTTAACTGTCGCCTCTTTTGTCTCTGTCATTACTTCGGGCCGTAAAGAGCGTGAGATTAGCGCGATGGCGGCTGCGAGAAAAAGAAGAGCGAATTTTTTGAATTCCTGTGACTGCTAAAGAGAGGAACTTAGCAGCAAACTGAGGAGCTGCAGCGAGTGTCGTTCGGGGGGGAAGTTCGTTGTGTAAACATCTCGCTCGTTTCACCAGAGCGTCGAAACAATAGATCCGTTTTGAAGCGTGCGCATGTGAGACGGATCTATTGTTCGACAGTTAAGGATAACCAGATAACCAGTTTAAGGAAAGGCATGAAAATGTGTCTTGGAGCCGGAACATGGGATGAATCTTTGATGAGCTGGCGAGCACAAGCGGGGCGACGAGAGCTGTTTGCTGTTATTCTCGAAAAGAAGAAATCTCATTGCCGTTAGACCGTAATGTGAATTCCGTTTACATGTTCCATTCTCCCTGCTTGGTTGCGTCTGTGGCACCATCGGCTGAGTCAGCTGTTTCAGCTCGGTGACACCCGCTGGGCGTGTGACAGCTCCGTCACTGGTGGAGCTGTCGGGGCTTTATTGAGGGTTTGTACCCCCCCCCCCCCATGACACTGCTGCCCAGCGGGGTGTCGGTTGTTTTAGTGCCACAGAGACGAGCAAACAAAGTCCTTCCAGGGGGAGGGGGTCAGGAGTCAGGCTTCCGAGGTAAGTGAGGGGATTTTTGGTCGATGACCTGGTGCGTCGAGACTTTCAATTTCATGAAACCCTGGAAAAACCTCTCTTAAACATTGAATGATATCAGTTAGTTCTTCAAAATGATCCTACGTACCGATGCGGAAGGGAATTACTCAGATAACATCTCATCTCTTACACATGTAAACAGCTGTATCATTGTAAAATACAGAATTTAACAAGACAACAAGGTCAACAACACTTGTAATTGATTCTCCACGTTGTGTTCTACACTGGAGGCTGGTGCCGGTTGTTGTCTTCCAGAAGGGGGTCATGTGACAGGAGCCTGACCAATCAATGAAGGCTACATCGTGACTGAAAAGACCCAATCAGCAAGCGGTTGTGAGTGTCTACGTCAGCAGTTTTCATCTTTCAAGGATTTTTTCCAATAAAAGAATAAGAATTATGAGGCTGAAATAAACGTGAAAGACAAAAACTCTCTCTGACTTTCCCTGGAGACTTTCCAAACGTTCCTCCGGACTCACGAGGGTCCGTGGGGCTCGGGTTGGGAACCACTTTGCTGCTGGTTCATGCACAAATGAGGCTGAAATGTCTGGTGGTTGCATCATGGGTTTTGCTTTTTTCTCAGTGAAGGAACACGGAGAACTTTATGTTCCACACGCGCTGCAGTTTGATTATCAGCAGCATCAGAACACATGAGCCTCATGAGGAGGAGCGGACTGCAGTAAACAACACTGGCTCTTCATTCAGCCTCCACAACAGTGATGCTTCACACGCTGTCAGGTTGCGATCGCGACCTTTAACCTTGACAATAACCATCTAGTTACTGGCTCTTCCTCCGTAGCATCAGGGAGTAAAGAAACGATTCAGCAGCAGTTAGATTTTCCTCTGTTCCGTCACTTCCTCCTCCGCTGTCTCTCTTGATGTTGATCTTGACAGTTGGATGCCAAAGTCTGAGTGAGGAGAATGGAGGGAGACACTATTTATGTCTCCACAGGGTTAAAAAGCCACAAATAGGCCTGGAGGGATAATAATAGAAGGCAATTACTGCTCGCCAGTGACCCGTGCTTCCCACGTCTGGGCACGACGACACGGGCATCCTTTATCTTGTCCGCTGGAAATAGCACATCGCCTGCCGTGCCTCCCGCTCGCCGCTCGCCGCTCGCCGCTCGGCCTCAGCAGAGCTTTGAGCCTCCGCTGGCGACGGCTGTAGAAAGGTAAACACGGTCTCACGGCTCCCCCTTCGCCTCCTCCCACCTTCCAGGCACAGAGGCCCAGCAATCATTAATCTAGAGAGTAAACCGTGCCACAGCATCCCCGAGCAACTTCGACCGGGCCTATCCCTCATCCTCATCCTCCTCTTCCTCACCTTCCTCCTCCTCCTCCTCCTCCTCCTCATGCTCTTCTGCTTCGTGCCTAAGCTCCTCTCCACCCACCCTTCACATCAGCCAGAGCAAAGGTGGCTGATGTGGTTTGTTTAAGCGCTGCAGAAAATTATGTTGTATTTCAACTGGCATCTTATTTCATGCTTTTACGTCACAGAAATGGAAATTACAGAAAGACGAGAGAGAGAGAAAGCCGAGGAGAAGAAGATCAAAAAAGTTAAAAGTAAATAGAACTGAATTTCTCTGTGTGTGAATATAAATGTAAAAGTTTCACATTTTAGAAAAACTAAAATAACCTCAAATGTTAATACTTTTCATTAGAGCCCTACTGACATGTACTTTCAGGCGCTGGTGCCAAAACCGAAAGTAGAAACTAATCATATTCGATTGAAATTATACTGATGTTTTACAGTTTTAAACAAACTTCACGCCTGGGCTCGGGGGTGCTCGGGGACGGGTTGGAGAGGTTGGCGGGGTCCCTGATGGTCGGGGTACCAGGGGCGGGGGAGGGACTGTACGTTTCCCAGAGGTCTGCAGCAGGGGCAGTAAAGGGGGCTTGACATTCTGCCAGTGTCCGCCCACCGACATGTCGGAGAGAGGCTCAGACTGGAATTACTGGGCGACCAATATATCAGCCAGGTTTACTGTTACATGTGCTTCTTCTAACAATATCACTGCTTCACCACAGTTACTTTGAACATTTCCTATTATGACCAAAACAAAACAAAAAACATACTTGTAATTTTCCTTTTAGGTAAAAAACTCATTAAACATTTCTACTGTGTGGAGCGTCCTGCTTTTCCTTATGCACAGTACAAGGAAAATCTTATACTAATAACAAATAAATCTTACAATCCCATAATCTTTGAGTGAATCTGCAAGGCAAGTCAAGCTAAACCCAGAAAATATCATTAATATAGTCATTATTTTCTTCTTAGGTTTCCCTTCGCATATTTATTTCCTTCCTCTCATCCCTCTCGACTTATTTATTCCTTCTTTCTTTTCGTGCAAAGCATGAAAATCTCCAAAACTGATGATACCAGTGTTTTCTTCACCCAACAACAAACCGGAGCTCTTCTGGATGTTTGAGTATTTATTGCCAGACTTCATGTCTGATGCTAATAGAGTTTTTTTTTTACTCTCTGCTGCTTCTTTGAAACGCAAATTACACGTTGTGTGCGTCCTCAAAGCTCGGGAGAGTGCGCTTGATGTAAACTGTGCTATCTGAACACGAGGGTCCAAGTGCAGCACCTAATTTACGACTTTGTGAGTGACGGCGTGTGTGGACGTGTTTGTCGAGACTCCCTGTGTAGTGTAAACACAAACCTGAGGTGGTGCACCGTGAACAGAAACACGTGCACCTCACCCGGGTTTAGTCTTTATCGCAAAATCTGAAGTAATAAAACAAGATCTGTCATTTCTTTTGATTCAAATAAAAAAGATATGGTGCTTTCCAATCACTGCTCCACATCTAGTGTGGCTCCGCGGCTGCTTGTCTCCGCTCTGTGCCGACTGCAGCTTTGTTTTGTTCCAGCAGTCGTCTCTTGTGGTTTGGATACAGACACACAAACCCTCATGCTACAGCCATCTCCAACCTGAATAATGCATCGTGTGGCCTGCTCTCTGCTTAACGTGTAGACACATGCAGTATATGGCGTCAGAGAAGGATGTGTGTTATGCAAAGACAGAGCGGCGGGGGGGGGGCGCAGAGGCGTGCAGCTCCTCCCATTACTCCAGTTTCTCTTTGGCCATAATTTCACAGTTTCTCGAAGAAAATTAGGAAAAAATGAGGAAATCACAACGGGCCGACACGAGCACTCGTCATCGTGTCTTATTCCCCCCCCCCCCCCCCCCACACTCTTCTTCGTGTCTCCCCGGCAGCTTGACGACCCACTCGTCTTATTTCCTGGTGAGGAATGTGCTTGTTCTTTGTGCATCTGTCTTCTGGCTCAGGTCTGCGTTGGCCAGTAGCCAAACTCCCCTGTGAGTTGAGACCATGCAGAAAAAGCCTCTGATACAAATCTTCAACAACAAGAGCTCTGTGGCTTTTATCTCGCTCAGAATCCCGTTCTTATCTTCTCATTCTTTTCACCTTTGCTGGGCATGAAAGCCCAATCTCATCTTTTATCCAGAGGACATGCGCTTTGTGAAGAGCAGTGAGCGAAATGGAATATTTTGAAATGAATTATATCCAAAGTTTGTATCTAGTTCTGCTGTTATATGACATCTTTGCTATGCAAGTGCTGATTTAATTCATGTTTTCTACTAAATCTCTTTTTGTCTCAATCAAAAGAAGCTCTCTTTGCCTTTTTCAGCAAAGTGCAGCTGAATCAGAACAAGGACAAACAGAAAAACATCAGAAGTGAAATGCACTGGAAAACACGTATTGATCCGCAGCCTTCACAGCTGCAAAGAGACCTTTAACCACCATCGTGTCTCCATCAGAGGCAAAAGACCCAATTTCTCATTTTACACCAGAGCTAAACTCCCAAATGTCCCATGTAAACACAAGCTGTGGTGCAAGAGCTTTGTTTAAAGGAAATACAAAGATACCCAGACCACATAAAATAATCCATAATTTAACCATAACCCTGTGTTTGAAATTAAACATGAATCATAATAGAACTGCAACAAGTTACACGTTTCTAGAGCCCAAGTTGATATATTAACGTGTATATAGTCGTTTTTCCGACCAGAACCAGAAGATATTTCGGTATTTCGCTTTATTTTTTCCTCACACCTGCAATTACAAATTTAAAAACTCTGTAAACACAATATCGACACATAATCAACATTTCAGGTGAACATTGTTGCTTCATCCTCGTGTTTGTGTTCACCTGATGAACGATAAGACCAACATTCACTCTCTTTGCTCTGTGTTTGGTCTCCTCCACCTCTTTACCCTCTCAATCCTCCACTTCGATCACCAGCTGTCGTCTCCAACAGTTTTTTAGAGCTTTTTGAGCATCTTTTAAAACCTTTTATAGTTTAATGTGCCTGGTAATCTATTTCACTCACTCGGGCTATTTCCTGCTGCACAAGCTTTTCTGATCTCAAACCCACGTCCTCCAGCCCGTGGGAACAGTCCTTGCGGATCTTAACAGCGAAGGAAGCACATGACGAGCAGTTCAAGTCGTACCTACAGATAGTTCACGGCGGCAGAGCTGCTCTCCAAACAGCCACTTTAGCTCTCAATGCTGCAATTAGTGATGAGAGTGCAGCGGCGGAGCAGCAGAGGCACAGAGCGAGGCGTCAACGCTGCAGTGCAACATCTGGACCTGAAGGCCGGAGTCGACTCCACTGTAATTTGTGCGGGAACAACAAAGAGAGGTGCTCAGCGTCGGAGAAGAAAGAACAGGAGGCCCGGCTTCTCGTTATCTGTCATTAGTCGGCCGACTCGCTCATCTCTCTGTGTGAGGGTGAGAAATACAGGTCGGCTGTGACCTGCAGAGCTCAGAGGGTCCGTCACGAACTCTGGTGGGAAACAGAGACGTCTGGTTGGACAAAGTGGGACTTGATTATCTAACTGGGGAAAAAATAGAGTGTAAGTCCAAGGGCAAGGAGGTCAGAGGCGCTGGAGGCGATGAGTTCCTGCTATATGCTTCTCAATGTATCGCTGGAGGAGCTGCGATCGATGCTGCTATCGATCCTGCTGATAATAGTCTGAATGAGAGGAGCTGCAGTGTTCTCCCGCTTCCTCTGGTTACTGCTTATGAATAGAAGAAATAAGAGCTTCCCGTGGAGATCATTATTCAGTGGACGAAGAGGGCCACTTAACATGGCTGCTCTTCTGTCTGCAGGGACCGGCTCTGAGCCTCGGTTGGTGGACAGGGTACACAGGTTTGATGCTCGAGCTCCAGAAACACTTTAGATGTGGCCAAACCAGTTTTCAGACACAAACTCCAGAAACAGCCCCCCCCCCCCCCAGTGGTGCACATCCTGTCTACTACCTTCTTCTTCTCTTTATACAACACAGTGTGTAATACTGTGTGGTTTATAAATGGCAGAATGCTGCTGATGTGTTCAAGGTTATTTGAAAACCTCTTTTTATAAAGTAGCATCACAGAGTCCACGCTCTGTTTCTCTGCTGCGATGAAGAATTGTCCTCATCAGTTTTCTAAATGTGCTGCGATTCCGCTCCTGAGAAACTAACCGTTTCCTTCCTCTCTCGGTTGTACGAAGCTTCTCTCTGTTGCTCTTTCATATTTCTCACATTCATATGCACTCATTGTTTTATATATACGTCTCGAGTGGATCGTTAAGGAGAGAGTTTCAGGAATCCGTCAGCTGGCGTGGAGAGAGAGGCGTTCGGCGCTTCTAAACGCCACAAACGCAGAAACACAATCTGATGTTTCTTATTTGTCCTGAGGGAGTTGAGGAGACGAAGTCTGACATAATTATCCTAAATTAATGAAAGGAGATAAAGGAAAGGGGACATGAAGCGAACGGATCCTTCGGGAGAGTCTTTCAAATCATTAAACTGGTTTTTATAGACGGATTCTAATGTGTTTTCCAGCTGTTTTATGTCTTCACGTGCAACTTTTGGTTTATTGCAAATCTTTGTGCTTTTGTCTACTTCAGTCTCTGAACGAGGTTTATCCTTATTAGCATTAGTGAGCCTGTGCGGGGCCTGAGCCAACACAGAACTCCTGATGTGGGATTAGTCTTTTAAGTGCTGAGTAAGCAGAAGTTCGCAGGAGGCAAATATCATTAACAGAATTCCCACATGTGATGGGTTGTTTCGATGCTCAGATCCCAGGAGGCCCTCCGGAGACGGACTTCCCTCCTGGTTCTCGCGGCACGTTTCAGCTGTGCACCGCCGCTCTCGGCTCAGGGCTTTCAAACGCCCCCCCCACCCGGGTTAACAAGCTGCCCTCCGCGACCTCTGGAAAGGCCAACGCTGACACGGTTCCACTCACACAAAAGGCCAGTTGAATGGAACAGGTGAAAATGGGGCAGCTTTGGGTTTTATTGAGCACAGCGATGGACAAAGAGAGAGGAGGAGGAGGAGGAGGAGGAGGAGGAGGAGGAGGAGGAGGCCACTTGTTGTTTTCTTTTCTCCGTGCTGGGCCCTTGTTAGCTTGTCCGACCTGTGGCCCAAAGCCTCTTAACGAGGGAAAGTGTGGCAGTTTGTCGCGTCTTCGGCTGAACCAGTGCTAATCTGGGATAATTAGCGAGGCCGAGAAGTTACGGGCCAGAGGGGGAGTCTGAGCTGGAGAGAGGAGATGAGATGAAGGCTGCGTCCACTTTACTACGGTTTATTTTCTAAAGCCATCGCTGCTGCTGTTGCCACGTTTACGTCTGATTTACGTCTTTAGTGCAGTCTGACGTCCTGGGGAAACCAGTGGCTCATTAATCAATTAATTGATGGACAGAAGATGATTGTGATCAGGTAGAAACTGTCCCATTTGTCTCTGAACCCTTGTGACGAGCGTCTTATGATTCAAACATTTTTCATATCTCCAGTGTGTATGTTGACTTCCTGCAGTTTATTAAGATATTGATCAGGTATTGATGGACGAGCCCAGAAGAACGTATCAAAGTTGTCATAAGGAATCATTGTTATTCCACCGAATATCGATCGCTGAGCGCCTCCAGCTGCAGAAATCCTTATTACCATATTATCCTTATGATATATCGAAGAAGATAAACCTGTGTACTTTGCATTATTCAAATTGGATTCAATATTTCCCACGACACAAGCGTCTCAGATGAGAATATTTCTGTTTGAAATTAAATTCATGTTTCATCTATTGTTGGTTAAACAAAAACAAGTTGATTTTTTACAAAAAACAAGAAAAACAAATACCTACAGAGAATAAATAACATAGAACTGAAAAAGAACACAAATAAATATATGTAGGAAAACCCAACACCCCTCGAAACTGAAGTTCTTAACACTGAGTGAAACTTATTTGCTTAAAGGACGTGGTATCAGATCGGTGGTCGTGTTCTCACCCAGTATATTCGTCAGTATCGGAGGTTTTTCTGATGCTGCCATCGTTATGGGAATGTCCTGTAAACGACATTCCGATGTGGACGTGTGACGGGGACGTGGTAAAGCCCGGTGGTCCTGATCTGTGGTGGACGAGCTGGTTCAACACACACGAATGCAAAAAAAACACCAAGCTGACACTGGATTTAATCTGTATTTACTGTATAAGGCAGAAATTTAGATTATTAAAATATTCCGTTGGGACGTCTCTTGAAGTTGCTCATTAAAGAATCATGCAAGATAATGAGACACCGAGATGAATTAAAGTCAAAGAGTGAACTCGCACCGTTCGTTTTTCATTAACCCATTTTCGTGTTGACTTGCAGTTTTAGTCTCAAAGTGTGTTTTACGGTCTTGTGATGTCGAACCAGCGTCTGAATGACTCGGAACACGTCTGTGTTCATCACAGCGTCTCGTTACCGGCGGAGCTCCTCGTCTCACAACTCACTGCGATAAGCTCACACTGGCTCGGCCAATGTATTATGGATTAGAGTTACATCTCATTTACCGGCTGGAATGTTAATAAAATGCAGACGTGATTAACGTGTGTGTGCAGTGTGCATTAAATAGAGCCGTGTGTTAAAGCTTAATACCGTTAAGAACCAGGCTTATTTGCAGAGCGAGTGCAGAGCCTGTTGTTAAACTGCCTGTTTGGAAATGTAATGTCCTCGTGTCCTGTGTTGAAGCTGCGGAGCTTCGTCTGAGTCGTCCTCAAACAATTCTACGATATGTACTGTCACTTGTTAAACCTTTGTGTGCTGGAGGCTGAGTGCAGGGCTGTTCATAGAGTGAAGTTTGTGTTCATCCGACCTGGTTTATCTGCACTGAAGCCTATGTCTATGATCGACCAAAATAAAAGCTCTGTAATTCAGCTCAATATAATAGAACGACCATGTTGCTTTTACTCTGCAGACAAATTGGAAAAGAGGAAGTGATGTTGTTGCCGTGACGGAGATCAGAACCCGTGACATCGGTGAATGTCTGTGTCTGTATCAGTCGATACGGTGAAATAGAGATAATCAAATTATCAAAATGATCTGGTGGTGATCAAGCTGTAGTTTCATCGAGGACGTAGACGATGAAGACGTATTCAACTCTGTCCACAGACTGAAGACTTCACCACCTCCACTGACTGCTGCAAAGCACTGGTGGCTTATGAATTTATAATTTTCTCTATAATTTGTATTAATATTGAATGTATCCCATGTCCAGTTTGCACCAAACTCAAGCCGATACGTATTCCACATGCAGAGAGTCTGGAACTAGCAGATATCCTGATTCTGCTAGTTCTGCTGCAGTGTTCACGTCTCTCCACCAGGGAACAATCATGAATATTAACCCTGACACAAGTCCCAAAAAGTTGAATGTTCAGATCCGTTATCTGTAACGCACGGTGCGGCGCATTAAGGCCAGAAGCTGTTGTGTGTCTGTTTGTGTTAAGTCAACATTAAACGCTGATGCACGTGACGAGCATTTCCGTGTGATTCAAAACCAACTTTGAAAGGAGACGCGTGGTTAATCCCGAGCCGCCGCCGCCGCGCTCTTTGCTCTCCCACCTCAGGTCACCACCAGAGTCTTCATCATCTAAACGTCACAAATTTGAATATGAAAGATGACACAAGGACAGGGTTTGTCTTTGTAGCGCCGCAGTATATGGAAATGCGTGGCTGGGATTATGAATTATTCATGTTTCTCTCCAAACTGAGAAGTTTGAAAAACTGACAAAGTGTAAGGACTTTTTTTTCTTCCCTCCTCTCTTCTCTTTAGTCATGTTGTATCACTTTGACTCAGATTCGACCGGTCTTCAATTTCCGCCGCACTGAGCTGCGGAGCCGACAGTCTCTTTGCAGACTCCTTGTGAAGATCAATCGATCCTCTTGAAGATCAGCGAGCGACCGCTAAATTAGTTTTTAACTCGCGTTTTGACCAGGAAGGAGACGGCCCCGTGTGCTTTATGATGACTGATGCTCTTGGGGTGTTTTCTTTTCAACTCTTTAATTACACAGAGCCCGTTCGGAGTCCTGCGCTCCGATGGGAATGAAAGCCACTGGAGGGCAGGAAGTTTTCGAGCAGAAAGTACGGAGCGGGGCTGCGATGAGTCAGTCGAGACCCTGAGGCTGACGCTTCTCTTGTAAATTAGCCTTAAGAGGCCCGAGCTGCCGGAGCCTCCCTGCCCTGCGGCGCCGGCAGACAATGGGACGTTAATGGGCGCAGAGGGGCCGGAGGGCCAAGCCTCGTACTAAAGACTCCACAGTAACAACGCAGACACAAAGTTTTATGTGGGCTGTTTGTTTCCGTGGCACTCAACTGTGGCTAAATGTAAAGGTGGACCGTCGTTAGCCTTCTGTCATGGAGGCAGGAATCCAATCACTGACTTAAGGTCAAGGAAACGGTGGCAGTGGAGCAGCGGAGATCAGCTCAGAAGTAAATAACAAGTGGAAGCATTACATTCAGGTTTTCTGGAGTTTTTCTCGGCCCTTATTCCCAAAACCCCTCGAATCTCGTCGTCTTTCCAAGTTCACGTCTTCGTCTGTGTCTTCTACGACGTGTATGACGTCTTTTTCACCCTGAGATACGTATTTGCAGTATTTCAGTTTCACGTCCAACCTGAGAAAGAAACGTCATCAACATGCCCTCTCGCTTTCAGGGAAATATCCAGACTTAAGTGCAGGTCTGAAAAAATCCTGAGAAATGAACTGCCTGCAGCTTCAGTTGTAGACGAGCAGCTCGTTTGGGGATTTTTTTCCGATTAACTGCAGAAACGAAAAGATGGATGGAATTAAAAAGGGGAAAGAAAGAAGCAAAGCTGTGAACTTGTGTCGTGACTGAAGCGGAAGGTGGCACTTCATTGGTTTTCCTCTCTCCTCTCGCCATGTGCTGGGGGGGGAGGAAGGATTAGGGAAGTCAACCAGGTCCCAGCCACAACAGGACACCAGGGTTGGAGCGATGGGACGGAGGAAGTCAGGTGAATGAGGCCGGAGACGAGTTTATTCCCTCGCTCCTCCAGCTGAGAGCGACCGAGCACAAGGCCCCCCCCCCCACACCTATTTAATCCTCATCAGACATGGACTCTGCTTCCCTCTCATCTGTTACCTGAGGTTGTCTTCTTGTAACAAAAACAAAGCGTTGGGCGTAACGTGGACATGGGAAAAGACTAATTAAAAAGGGACGTCAAGGAGAGGAAGAATGAAAGAGGATGGGAACAGACGCAGAAGAAACTTGAGAGGGAAATGAAGAAGGAAAGACTTGAGGAAAGCACTGAGATGGAGACAGGGAAGGAAGAAATGGAAGAATGGAGGGAAAGAAGATGTCCGATAAGGGAGAGATGGAATGAGAAGAAAAGAGGAAATAAGAGGAAGGAAGCAAGAGATAAAGAGTGAAATCTAGGAAGGTACTAAAGGAAATAAGGGAAGAAATAAAGAAAGAAGAGTCCGGTGTGTAGGATGAAAAAGAAGGAGGGAGGATAATAGCCTAGATAAGGAAATGAATGTATGTGAAGGAGATAAATAAGTAAAGGGGGAACAGGAAAACAGAGGGAAGAAAGAAGAAGAGATGGAAAGATTGAAGTACATGTCTATCGGTCCTGAGGTGTTTCCCTCCGACGTGAGGATGAGTTTGAAGTTAGTCGTGAAGTTTCTAGTTTCAGGCTTCGTGTGAGGATCCTCCGCTGCGTGTTCAACCCTCTCTCCAACGCCGCAGGTCTGATAATCCGTCACCTCTCCTGAATAACACGACAGCGACCTTCCCAAACCACGTCAGGCTGAAACATGGGAGCTCCATTAGGCCGGTACATCAGCATGGTGTCAGGGAGGCGAGGAGGAGGAGGAGGCCCGTGGAGCGGCGACAGGGAAAGTCACGGGACGGAAACGTACATTTAGTGCGTTGGGCGATACAGATGGATTCACTGCGTCGCCAAGGAGACAGCTTTTAGAGGTCCAGGAAGGAGCCCTGCAGAAATATGATCCGAAATAACTCCAAGTGACAAATGAAGTTAATTCCGAGTGGAAGGAGGCAGATAGCGAGGACGAGATATACGAGGAGTCAAAGTCATCGCTCAGCGAGGCCGCAAATCTCAATCTGGAGGGCTGGCACTTTGCAAAGTCACGTTTCATGTTCAGAGACGATCCTGAAATGATCCGTCCTTCCTTTTCTCCGTCTTTTCAGACTTTCCTTCCTTCTTTCTTTCCCATTCTCTTCTGTTCCTGAATCTTCTCTTCAACTTTTTATTGCTTTTTCCTTGTTCTGCATCCTTTTCCTTGTCGACTTTCCTTCTTTTCCTGCCCTTTCCTTGCTTCCTTCAGTCCTTTGTCCTTCTCCATCTTTTTCCTCTTTCCTCTGCTCAATTTTTTATTCTTTCTTCCTTTTTTTGTTTCCATTCTCATCCCTGCTCCTTACTTTCTTGTTTCT
This sequence comes from Hippoglossus hippoglossus, assembly GCF_009819705.1. Taxonomy (NCBI): domain Eukaryota; kingdom Metazoa; phylum Chordata; class Actinopteri; order Pleuronectiformes; family Pleuronectidae; genus Hippoglossus; species Hippoglossus hippoglossus. The sequence goes on along the minus strand of NC_047159.1, from coordinate 2,940,249 downwards.
TCATTTAAGTTTGGATATTTAAGTGTGTTTCATTGCTATAATTGATTAATGGAACATCCCCACACTGTTGTATTCACGGTTTCACTTCCTCCCGCACCGTGGTGAAACAGCCTCGTCCACATGCATCATTAACGTTTACTTTCCTTGGGATGACAGCGACATGATCAGATTCGGCTCCGATCCAAACACCAGCCGCTCGTCTTCTCTCTCTGAGGAATCGCCGACAACAGAGACGACACTATCGAGGAAAACTCTCTTTTCATTTCACCTTGTATTCACTGCACAATTGGGAGGATGTTTGTGGACGAGCTCCGGCCCCCGAAAAGAAAAAAAAAAGCCCTTGGCCGTCGTGGAGCAGAGGGCATGAATGAGGCCTTTGTGCTCGGGGAGTCGTCCGAGTGTTTCCAAAGTGACCGAACGACATCCAGAAATGTGCTTTTGTTCAGCCTCATTTGTTCCCCTGTTGGCTTTAGAGTGACCCAAAGACACCTCCGCACACCTCCTGCCCGGACACACACACACACACACACACACACACACGCACACGCACACGCACACGCATGCGCACGCGCACGCACATGCACGGCAGCTGCGTAATGAAATTCAAGGGCGGCTCATCTGCAAGGCTCCGGCTCCGTGAGGAGGCTTTGAACTCGTGCTGATCGACAGAAGGAATTCACTTTGTTGTTTACACCCACATCACTTTGGAGTTGTCTCTCGCCGTTCCTCCGTCCCCCCCTCATCACCACCACCACCAGCGCCCCCCCCCCCCCCCCCCCCCCCGACCCTCCTGCAGCGTGGGAGAGGAGGACGGGGGGAGCTGGGGGAGGATTTGTGCAAACACCGTCCTGTCTGAGCTGATGTCAGTGACCCGGCTTTGGCTTCTCTCGCTCTACATGAAAACCTGCGATGTGATGGTGTTGAAGCTGCGGCGGCGGCGGCGGCGCTCAACATGTCAGAGGAAGCACGAGGCTTAATTAGCAGATTGCATCAGACAGAAATTACTTCACTGAGTCGTTATATCATTATTTGTGGAATTGCAGTCTTGTACTTTGTTAATTAGGTTTTGTTCTGGTGAGCATGGTGAGCATTCATCTGAAATCCCTCACATATAGGTACAGTACGATACATATACACTTTTATTGATATATTTTGCCGCCACCTATTTACACGATGAAGTAAATGGATGATTCGTCTTTTTCCAAACAACCAAATTATTGTTTTATTGACAAAAATCTAAAAACACAATCATCACAAGTTGAAAAAGCCAAATTCAATGTCTTCAAATCCCCTTTACTGTCCAATCAACAACAAACAACAGTTCTAAAGCATCGAATCATCTCATTATTTGCTTGTGAATGACTCAAACAATCAGTTAATAATTGATAACTACTAATTTGTAAATTTTTAACAAGGAATGATCCAAAGAACGATGTGAGAGGCCAAGTGGAGACGGAATTATGATCAACTCTGGAGCCGATCGTTTTTATTTCACTGTCTTTTCTCGTCTTCACTTCCTTCCACAGTTGTCTTAGATAACATAAGGACGGAGGAGAGGACTGTCTCCTGCAGGCTAATTGCTTCTAGTTCGCCGCTGCAACATGTGCAATTATAAATTTCAGCCCACGTTGCATCACAATCTGTCCTCGGTGTGTCTCAGCTGCTTTTACACCTGCACTGTAATCAGATTACAATCCGTAAACTGGGTCAACCTGCACTTTAGACACTTCAAAATGTCATTTTCTTTTCTTTAAATTACTTTCCAATGTCAGAGTGAACTTTTCCAGCTGAACAGTTTCCAGGACAAAGCTGTTTCCTAGAGAGAGCGGCGCTTGTTTCACTACCGCTGTCACTCACTCGCTGTTCGTTGTAGCTCAGGTGTTGATGACTCATGCAACTGGAACAGCAAACGTGGATCTTATTTCTGACACAAGGTGTCAAAGTCTCAGGGAGTTTTCCTCCTCTGATCGTTTCAGCTCCAGCGTCTCTTTCTATTATTTTATTGAACACTCCTAGAAAGAGTCTCTGGTCCTAACAAGCACGTCAGTTTTGTTTTCTTCCTCTTCAGCAAACCGTGGGTCGATGTGTTTACAGTATGAAAACCATGTAAACCTCTCACAGTGCTGAATGTGTTCTCTGAATCCTCGGCCCCTGCACAGCTGGTGGGCTTCTACTCAGCTTTAATTGCTTCCCAGACTTCCTCCGAGCGTTGCTGTTTCCCCCGGTCGACAGTGTAGCCCCTGGTGAAGCTTTGCCCTTCACTGCCGTGGACGAGATGTAAGGCAGCGGCAGCAGCTGGTTTGGCAGGTGATGCCCTGAGTTGGTCCTGAGCGATGCCAGATGGAGGACATTTACATCCTTTGTTTTATGCCTCAAACTGCCACTTACAGACGGTCGGACCCGGCAGCCGGAGGCCGCTCGGCCGTCTGGAGCCGGGAGAGGTTTCTTCCTCGAGGGAGGGCAGAGGGTTCAGAAGTCTAGATAAGAGAAGATAAAATGTCCTGAAGCTGTTTGAGTTAGTTCTCCTCCCCGTCCACCGAAGGGAAGCTGCTGCTCCTTCTGGACCATGGACGTTTGCTTTTTTATCGTCAGAACCATCTTTACCTTATCAGCTCCAAACATAGTTTAACCACAGATTACTGTACATGACCACGATGCTGCCATGCACACACGCTGAAAGTGAGAAATGAAGATCAGTGGCTTTATCACTTCAACCATAGACGTTATATAAAAGGACGTAGACTCTGTGTGTTTGTAAAGTGAAGAACATGAAGCGCCTGAAACCTGAATTCTCTCGGTTGACCAGCAGAGGTCGGCTCCACTGGTTTTAATAGAGGTCAGCTTCTATAGAGGTCTATGAGAAAGTGACTCCACTCATCACTTGATTTATAACGTCAGTAAACATGTTACTGAGGAGTTTATGGTTTCAAGTCTGCTTCAACACATCATGATGTTCTTTGTTGTGAATTCCATACAGTGGATACTGGGTGATTGACATCTAGTGCCATCCAATGGGTGCACTGGGCAGGTGTAGTTGGCCGTGCAGTGTCCCGGTAGATCTCCCCCCCCCCGCTCCTCCAAATATGGTTACTTCTGGTTTCAAATAACCAAGATGGACAAAATGCCAAACTGAGGCTTTAAAACTGCAGCTCACAAACCAACTGGTGACATCACGGTGGGTCGACACTTTACCACGTGGCAAAGAGATGATTGATTCCTGATTGGTTGAGCACCACCATCACCACCATCACCACCATCACCACCTTCACCACCATCACCACCGTACAGGCTCCAAATGTGCAAAATTGCAGCGTTAGTATCCAGGATCTTCCATCTTTATTTATGCACTTTATTATTAGTTTGTACACGACCATACTCCATCTTTACTCAGTGCCGAGGTGCTTCTCTTAAAGGACCTTTGACAGTTACTACAGTCCGGTAACTTGAACCGTCTGTTTGTCACATTTACGAGGCAGCAGCATCTTCTCCCCCCGGCGGACCTTGGGGCCGGAGGAACACGCTGCCGTCACCTGTCAGGTAACCTTTTGCCGTGGAGATGATTTGTGCCGTCACGCTCGGCCGCCCTCGCCCACTCTCTCGCTCCGTCTGTGCCGCCCTCTCCTCCCACGGAGAGGTCACCGACCGCCGCTGCTCCATCCGGCTCGCCCGTCGACACGGAGCGCGAGGTGTGCTGGAGGCGCTGTGAGGAAACAACAGGTGTTTCTCCGCCACATCAGCCCCTCGGTTCGACAGCAGGAAACGATGCGTGTGGTTGACTTTTTATGTTCCTGTCTGCCTCAGGGATGATTTTTTTTATCTCCCCTTGTCATCCTTATACTGGATTTCTGAACTTGTCCTTGAGGGACATGCATCCTGGTACTGGGGAGGAAGAAGAAATGAAATGTTTTGTCTGGGTAAAGGAAGCGATGAGGGGAAATACACACGTTCAAGTCCAAGAAATACAATAAAAGTAATGATTTATCAGCAGGAAACGTAGCAGTTCAGTTTTAATTCTGCTCTCTCTAGTTTTTAGACTCTTCATGAAAGAGTCCACTTCCTCTGATGAAGACGTCCTAATGGTGACCCCCCCGCTGCGCTTCATGCTTTACACACTTTATCATTTATGTAACATGAGCTGAAGCATCTTCGTTCTAAAATGGGAACCTGCAGAGCGACCAGTGTCTCCACCAGTCAGACAAATGAGGAGGAGAAAAAGTTGTAAATCCTCTAACAGGTCTGCAGGTGCTTCAAAACTTTAAATAGCATTCGTTTCGGTTTTAATTGTTTTTTTTTACAAATGTCTGGAATATTCCTTCAATCCTTCCACAGGCAGTAACATTAATTATGAAGTATTCTGTACGACCGGAGGCTCAGGATCAGTGTGACCTCACAGTCCGTTAATTTGACCCGGTGGATGGGATCTCTCAGAAAAAGCCTCGGGGGGGTTTCTTCACATTTGGCACAAGTTCACCTCGACCCAGCGATGAACTCATTATATTTTATCGGCTAAAGGTCACTGCGACCGCACGAACCATGTTTTCTGCCACCGCTCAAGAATTAACGTGCGAATTATGAGAAAATATTCTTAATATTTAAATTCCTTCACACATGCACTATGAGTCTGGTTGAGTTTGGTGGAGGCGTTAAACCCTCCAGGTTGTAATTTTATTGATTCTCTCTCTGTTCTGTCAAACCTCTGACCTTCTGTAAAATATGTCCTTATGTTTTATTATAAGCCAATCGATCTATTTCTTCTACTTCTCCAGGTCTTAGGAATTATTCCTCACTCTGTAAATAATTTCAGACCTCATCATTCCCACTTCTTATCGACGTCTGTCATACTTTACTTTTTTTTTTGTGGGTTTGAAACACATATTAAACTTAATCCTTCACGGTCTGGAAAAGTGAACTTTGTGAACCGAGCAGAAACTCGGCATTAACGCAGTAAATAACTTTCCACCTCTGGTGTTGGATAAATACTTTTGATGCTGCACTTGGATCTATTTATAGCCTCAGACGTGACACGGCGACGTAATGCTTGTTGAAATGATTACTCAGCGTGTGTGAGCGCCACGCCCCCTTCGTCTCTGGACTGTGTGTGTGGATCAGAACAGAATGATGTTCATCCTTCCCTCCAGCCCCCTCTGCCTGCGTCTCCTCCTCCTCCTCCTCCTCCTCGGCTCGGTAAAACCCAAGGGGGAGGTCGACGAGGAGGAACGCCGGGTCAGGAGTTCCCCTCAGCTCCGTGTGGAGTAGCACTGAGTAGCAGAGCTAAATCGAGCGTCTTGACTTCAATAAATCATTACCTTGTTAGATTTGTGATATTACTGTAATTACAGTGAGCAGATGAGGCATAACTGAGCAGCCTGTGAGCCTCCGGAGGCCGCGGCTCCGCATCTCACGTTCTGAAACACGGGGTTCAATCTGGGGCTCAGCAAACAGAGCCGAGGTCACAGCCTCCAGCTCACGGCTCAGTCTGAGAAGAACGTATGTTTGTCCTCTTCAGGGAAAAAGGACGAATCTGTGACAAGGTTTTAATGACACACTCGTTTTGCAGTATTTATAAAAACAAAACATCCCTTTCTTAGCCAGGATATTACTGGTACTTTCATAGTTACAGAGATTAAGTTGGGATTTAAGATAAAATATTTGAAAATACATTTTCCTGCTCTTTGTTTTCAGATGAAAATGTTTTATAGTATTTTAGTAAATGTATATGTACATACACATACATGCATTAGTGTGGATGTAGCCTCACGTGCACCTTGAATCCTTGAATCATGTGTTGTATCGTTTTTTTGTTCTGTATCTGATCCCAGACCAGAAACTGAAGTTTGACCAAAAACTGCATCATCCTGTTTGAGTTCATGAGAAAGATAGAGTTCATTGAAGATAAGAGAATGGTGCTGAGGAGCGGAACCTGAAACCAAATCCCAAACAAGCAAGACAAAGATTAGAGAAGAGTTTTAAATATAAAGTATGACCACTATCCCACGTCATTAATCCTGAGCATGTAAAATCAGACTGGATGTTTCCGTGTTGGAGAAGAACTCAGAGAATCTGCTGTTCACTGGATATAATGAGTCTTTGTTGAAATAAGATCTCCCTCATGTTTTCTGCCTGTTTGATCTGCAGCTCTGAACTTTGAGCTCATTGCTTTTCTCTCCTCTATCAACCATTGATTTTAGTTTGTAGGGTTTTTTCTCCCAATGTATCGATCTCTGTAGGAGTTTTGAAATATTAAACAAACAAGCTTTCTACATAAAGAAAACGTGGTGAGGATATTTCAGTCGTGTTTGGAGCCGACGCTCTCGTATCGATTCCCTCTGTGTGTCAGAGGTTTGAGCCGGAGGCTGCAGGAGCACAGAGCGACGTGACTCCTCTGACTCCTCCTGCCAGTTGTTGACATACTTCACATAACTGGTGCTGCTTGTTGCCGGCAGGCACCGGCTGCGTCGCTCACTGCGCCTCGCCGGGGGCTCGCTGTCCAATCGCTGCTCCGTCAGTCCGCAGTCGCCTGGTAACACGAGAAAATTACAGCTTTGTCCGCCTCCCCTGAGTGAGATCTCTGTCCCGTGACAGGCCGCGGACGGAGCAGGTCTCTGCTCCATGTCTCCGTGACGGGACGAGACCTGTCCCACCTCGTCCTGAACCTCCTGCACCTTTGAACCTTCGTCGAAACGCACGGTCGACAATTAGCACCTTGACAAATGAGCCAATACTTCACAGATTTTAACTTCAGTACTGTAAGTGAGTTGATTAATGAAGGTTCAGTTTCTCATTCGTGTCGCACCACTGAACAAAGTCAAAGTAATGCTGCTCTAGAAGATAAGAAAGTCTACTATTGTGAGGATTTCGAGATGGTTCAGATATTTTAGAGGAAGCAGTTGTGATGTTAATATGTCAGAAATGTATAATGTTTATAAAGTTTAAGTTGTAATGGAATGAAAAAAGTCAATACTATTAGAGTAAATGTGTAGTTTTACAAAAAGTTATAATATTAAAAGGATTTTTCCATTTTCTTTCACATGAGCAAAGTTATATATCTGAATAGTTTGAGAATAAAGCCACAATAGTTTGAGGACGGCCCTGAAAAGAGAACAACATAGATCACAGCCCCGTTAAGAAACTTTTTCCTCTTCTGAGTTCACTTTAGATGAAAAGCCTGGATAGAAGAAATAAAAACAATAGAACAGAAGGTATTGTGTGTGTGTTACCACACACACACACACACACAGACACACACACACACACACACACACACACACAAACACAAACACACACACAGACACAGGCACACACAGACACACACACAAACAGATGAAAATACAGAAAAGATAAAGTGCTGTGTGAGAAACCAAATAAATTCCACACAAAAGAAATTACTCACCTGTGATTAAACCATCTGTTCAAAATCCCATTTTCTGCAAACGACTGAAATAAAAACACATTTTAATCAAACCATCATGTGCAGTGAACGTTACACTCACAGTAACTGGGAAAACGTTTTTATTGTTCTTTTCGGCTGCGGATATATGTTTTTATTATAACTCCCAGGGTTTGATGGGATCTAGTTTCTCTTTTCTTTTCCCCCAGACTCTTGAAACAAAGCTTCTCTCTATTTGTACATGTAAGACAAATGATCCTGGAGCAACGGGCGGGACGACAGAAGGGGTTTTGTAGTTTGTGGTCCTCTGGGGTGTCGCTGTCATTCACCCACAGAACAAACAGCGCCACATGTTTGTTGTGATCCGTCCGTGATGGACACGTCCCCAGTCGCTGGTCCCTGAAGTGCAGACTAACGCCACTTATCATCAGAGTGTGTCTCTCCGCGCCGTCATCATCCTGGCATCTGGGGCATGTTTGTCACACGAGCTCCTCCAATCAGAGTCCACGCCGCCGAGTCTCGTCTCGTCAGCTGCGGAGTGTGACGACACGTAGACGAATGAGTGGAGATGACATATAAACCCCCCCGATGGCCTCGTTTAGAGACACAGAGGACGTGTTTTAATGTTGCGGCTAAACGAGCAGAGCTTCGGCTAATGATTGTTTAATTACTGAGGAATCATCACGTGGATCCCAGGCACCGAGGTGATCGTCGGAAATCTGAAGATGTTCAACTGAGAAAAGCTGAAGATTCTCAAAGTTGAGAAACTGAAAAGATAATTCATCTCATATCAAAACTGTGGATTTGACTTGTTTTAGTGATTCTAAAAAACGTCTTCTACAAGTTTAGGTTTGCATTCTTCAAAGTTTACGTCAGTTGTACATTAGAAACATCGTCAACATGTTCGCTGTGAACTTGCCAAACATGGACTCATTCTGACATTTTAGAGAAGATGTGGATGTTTTGGTTTTACTAAATCAGAGTCTAGATCCAGAGATTATGTTTTCTAGGAGGAAAATGCATTGATGCCAAATATAAAAACTGGATTATAGGGTTTTTCTCTTTTGCTGCAGTGATGTAAAATTAACCGACAAGGTGAAAAAATCCTATTTGATTTCATCTTGTCATCGTGTTTCACTCGAGCGCCTCCGGACTCCTCGAGGGCCACTTTCGCTTCTTTGCTTTACAGATGTTGCCTTTTGCTTTTTACATGTTTTATGACGCCGCCCGGATTCGACTTCGCACTGAATCCGTGCGACTCTGACAGAAAACGCTAAGTAGAACCACGCTGTGCTTTTCTCTCATCTTCTTTTCTTTTGGAAACGCCGGGCGAAACGCTCCTCTAACGAGACGAGGAAGAATAAGAGAGTTTTATTTTAGCAACGTTACAGCAGCAGGATCCATACGGGGAGAAGATTGTGGATTATTATTGGAGGATTATGAGCAGTGGTTTTAAATTCTCTTGATGTCAATAAAAGCAGAAGATAAAAGCTGGCCTGTTGGATCCGAACCCAAGAGCGGTAATGATGCTCAATTTACTTTAATACGCTTCCTGTTCCATCAGATAACGTGAGCAGAAACACAAAGAAGATGCCTCTTTGCTTTTTCCTCCGAAGCTGCACTTCAGTGACGTCCATCATTGCTGCAGGATCCTCAGGGGCGGGGGGGGATAAAGTAAAACGTGCATCATTTCCCTTTGAGACGTTGTGAAGCAGAAGAAAGGAAATACTACATAAACTATATATAGTGGAGCTTAAGCAGACGGGCTCAGTTTCTTTACATCTCTTTAAGTGCGGCGCTCCGTGTGCCAGATATTCAGTTTGGACTCTAAACCGCGTCCTCCCCGTTTCTTTCATGGCGTCTCTCTCTCCCTGTGGCAGAAACAGACAGATACAGTGCGGCACATCGTCGGCTTCCTGTACCAGGCCACAAATAGTTCTGCTTGCAGTATCATGTTTGCTGCTGCGACGTCGGGCCACGAGCAGCTATCGTCCGCCGCCATCGTCTCCTAATTGGCGTCAGGAATGTTTCACTCCTCGAGGACTGTTATTAATCCCCTTTTTGTGTGAACAATCCGTATTTCAACGCTTACAAGACATAACTGCACGTGTGTTTTCATCCGTCTGCCCGAATAACTCGCCGCCTGTTGACTTTATTCCCCCCTGATATTCGGTTACAAAGCGAAAGTTAAAATAGCTTCGGCGTTTTTGCTCGTGGCGCCCCCGGCTGCAGCTGTTTCGCTGTCGGTGCCTGGAAAGTTTTCGCCACCGAAATACTCTGCGTCGGAGGCAGAGGGACGGCGAGTGGAGTTGTCACAGAGCTTTACTAAATATGGAGCGTCAGGCTCCGGCCACGGCAGCAGGTCCCTGAGGTCACATCGCACAGAGAAGACAGGAGGTCAAGTAAACACTTGAACATGTCAAAACGGGGCCGGTGTTATTTCTAGATTCTGATTTGTTTCTTATTCACCAACATGTTTTTTCGTCCAAATATCTAAAGATTTATTAAACTCAAAGTACATGGAGTTTTTTCAGCTGATGTTGAAGTAAAAAATGTTAAATACCGTTATTTCAGCCAAAAATAACACAAATTACACCAAATATATCAAACTTGAATTAAGAAAATACACATAAAATGTATTTATGTAAAATATATAAACATATATTCACATTTTCTCTGCATTGTTTTAAAATGTCGCTGTATCTGCGTGAACGACATTTCAGACATTTCTATTTATATTAAATCTTTATTACTGGAATCTTGAAAAACATCAGATAATCAATCAATCAGGCCGAAAGATAAAACAGTCGGTTTCTACTTCTGAGTGTGAGAAGATAAAAGTTCAGAATGAAGCGATAGAACTTCATGAAACAGAGAGAAGTCAGCAGCATTCAGTGATTCACTCTCCTCCTCTCATGTCTCTGAAAGTAAGAACATCCCGTCGTCCACTTTCATTTCCTTATCCAGCTCTTTTCTGCTGAGCGAGCTTTTCTCCGGGGTCACAGGAGGATTCGGTTTCAGCCATTGTCCCGACACAGTGACTCCGGCTCTCGTCCTCGTTACCTGTTTCTTTTTCTCGTCTCTTCCACCTGGATCCTCATTCAGAATCAAGCTTCAGTTTCTATCTCATCTCGTTTTCTGCTGCGTCATTGTAGTTGGTCCAATTAACTTATTTCTTCGTGAAGAACTTCACTAAACCTGAAAAGTGCACTTCTCTGACATATTACTCCCATTTAAAGTTTTACACTGCAAACAGCTGCTTATTTAAAAACCTAGACTGTAAATAAAGATGGACGACATGTCTCCACCTTCTCCCACCGTCCACAAATGAAGCCACAATATCTCAGATACGAATCGGTCAGTATTGATCGGGGGAAAGAGCCAAGGTAGCGACGTCTCACAGATACACGTGCTCGACCAATCACGGGTCAGTTTCAGCTGTCAATCATCTCGTTTTTATAAAATCAATTAACTAACTGACACCAAAATTATCAGAAACACATGAACACTTGAACAAACAATCAGTGTGATAAGAACACCTGAAAATGACAGAAACCATTTTTGGAAAAATGTATTTGCCGTGTACATCCACTAACATGGAGGAGGTTGTGTTTATGACCTATACTGCAGCCCGCCACCAGGGGGCGATCAAGAGGCTTTGGCTTCACTTTTGGGGAGTCGTCATGTTGTACAAAGCAGCAACACGATTGGCTCCATGTTTAATTTGATTATTTTGTTGTCCATATCCCATCTGCTAACATGGAGGAGACCTATACTGCAGCCTGCCACCAGGGGGCGATCAAGATGCAGTGTTGTGGAGTGATTATGTCGTCCATCTTGGCACCGTCCAGGATTTACATTCACATTTCCCTCCGATCGTCATCTTTGCTTGTCTGGGACCAGTTTGGCCTCGTTGCTGCCGGACAGGAAGTGAACGGTGGATTTATCGCAGCTTGTTCACCGAAAACTATCGTGAGCTGGAGACCAAGTCACCGAGGGATCTGAGCCCGAGCTGCACGTCGTGAGTGCTGTAAACATAAAACCCTGCAGAGTCGGTGATCGCTCTCAGTGGGGGGGTGGGGGGGGGGGGGGACGACACTCCTCACACGTTGTTCCATTCTTCTGTAAATCACGTTTTTTTTTTTAAGAGGAGCTCGGCAGTTAAAATAATTTGTGTTTTGTTGAGAGCAGATATGAGAAGCTGCTCCGGCTGCTCAGCTGATGAACACGGCTCCCCGGGTTCCTCGCTTGTAGCCACAATGGGATCCATTACTCTCCCAGACAAGCGCTGTGAGATCTGTAAAACCTGTTTTCTTTTTCTTTTTATTGTATTTCTTTGCTTCAGGTGAGAGCCTTCGAGTTTTATTCACACAGACGACAGATGTGCTTAGGTTCCGCAAACGGAGAGTGAGGCGATGCACAACACATCTGCTTCTTCCCTCTTTGATTTAACGTGAACGTTCTTCTGAGGATCTTTTTTGGGACGTTAAGCCTTTTATTTCAAGAGCAGGGAACACATGCAGCAAAGGGGCCGGGTTGGAATCGAACCTGTGGGGCGATCGGGGAATGGAACCGACGTATCAAGGTCCCGTCAAATCCCCAAGTCCTGATGTTTCACCTTGTTTTTACATCAGCAAATAACTAATTACAACCAAACGTGTCAGAGGAGCTGAAAACAAAGGCTCAGGGCAGTTTGGAGATATTTCAACAACAGTGAATCACTGGAGTCGTATCAATACTCGACATCAGCTGCAACCCAAAGCTCAGGTGTCGGTGTCGGGACAGGAAAAGACAGATCGGTGCATCTGTAACTGAAGCCGAATCTAAAGTTGGAAGTTGGTTTAAAAATATTTCGAGTCTATTTCAATCTCATCTCCGATTTTATAATCGGAAAATAAAAACAGAAGTGACACATGTCAGGAGCAGAAGGTGTGACGTGTGTGTCTTTAAAAAATCCCGTGAATTCTCTGAGAGGATTTGAAGTTGAAGATTTGAGTCTTGTGTCATATGAAGTGAATAAAATGTCGCTGCTCCTCAAATATATAGAGGAGTCACTGACGTTTACAGCTGGAGTTAAAGATTCATGGAGCTGCTGTAGCCTCTGATTTCAGATTCTCTCTATTGCTGAGGAATTGCATCTTTACGCTGAACGCAGTCAACTTTGTGTTTCACCTGATTGAAGTTGAAAGAACGGAGGATTCCCGCTGAGCGCAGACAAAGACCAGGACTTTTTTTTCCCACGACAGCCCCTCATAATACGTTCTCTGGTGGAATGAAAGAAGTTGAATATAAAACTCATCAAGTCAAATATGAAAAAAGGGGAAAGAACTAACTTTTTCCTCGTTGTCAGGACGGAGGGGAAAACATCTGCAGTCGTGTAGACGAGGCCGAAGTGTTTCCACCAGGTCTGATATTGAGTTGTTTCACGCTCACAAGAGAGCGAGTCCTTCAATTTCATACCTGAGAAGCTGCTGAAACCTTCTCTAATTAAAGGATTTAACGGATAAAACAACCGAACGATCCGACTCCGAAGCAAAGAGCTAAATATCGTCTCGGTCTGATCTCGTAATCAAGTCATTCAGGATTTGTTTAAGCTGCTTCTCCACTAAACTCTGACACGAAGGCGAACGTGAAGCTCTGGGTTTTAAGAGCCTGAGTCATAGTGTCAGTTTTTATTGTCTGTGCATTAATTATTAAATGACGCAGAGATTCTTAAAAGTTTTAATGAGGGTGGTTGTCTACTGAAGTATTTATGGCCACTTAATGTTTTGTAAACTCAATTATTTTACTAAAACAGAGAAGAATATCAAAGTCAGTGTTCGGCAAAAGATCTTAAATATTAAATAGTCAGCAATGTATTAATTGATCCAACTCACTGGATTAAAATCTGGATCCAGTGAGTTTAAATGTGATTTCTAGCTAAAGGTTGCACAGCGTTTTGAGATTGAACGCAGCCCAGGCACACAGCAGGTGTGGGAGTTTGGCAAAAGAGAAATGTTTGTGGCTGCTGGAAAACAGAGAAGGAATTGACCCGAGAGTTCAGAAGAACTTTATCTGTGAAGTGCAGAGGTGAACAAAGGGCATTTTTTAAAAGGCCTTTAACGGTTAAGCCTCGATAAAGGAGTTCAGTGAGTGGAGGATCATTATAATTGAAGCTGGAGATCGACGCTCAGCTGGAAAATGAATCACCAGCTCAACGTGTGGTGAGTTCAACTCATGCTGGGTCCTTCTGTCTTCAGGCAGATCTGTTCCTGGATTCTCATTTTGCATTTTACATAAACTGTAGGAGTCAACAGGTTGTTTGAGGGTTTGTTTCTGAGTTGGTTTAACTTTTCACTCTCGAGTGTAAATATATTTTGTTTTCTTACCTCCATGAAGGAAGCTGTGGTTTGTTTGTTTGTCTGCAAAACAATGCAAAAACCAGTGAACTCGTCCTGAGAGGCACTGGGGGACATTCTACTCCACTGATTTCCCACAGAATGATTCATGGATCTTGATGAAAACAACCAAACATATTTATTGTGTGTCTAATATCCAACAACATGTTGATATGTGGTTTGAGGGGTGTTTTTTTTATTATTATTCTGCAGTGGAGGTTATGATTTCATTAACTGTGCTGTTTGCTATCAGGCTTGATTGAAAGTAGAAACACTATGTATATGAGTTCTAGTTCTCTGATAGATTGTGGTGTTAGCAGTTTCCATTTAGCACGTTCTTTGTTTACTGTGAAGAGGTGAGGAGGTATTTAAAGAGATCTTTGTAAATGCAGCACAGCAGCACATGAATGAAGATGGGAACTAAGCTCAAAACTTTACCGTCAACTGTAAGAAACAGTTTGTTTTAGAAAAATATCCACATCAAGAAGTTCCTCAAAGCTCTGGAACTCTCTCAGCTCGTGTCTCAGAGCAGTGTCACGTCGTCCTCGTCGTCTGATTGGTCCTCCGGTGCAGACCCCGTGTTCACATGACAGGTGACGCCTGCAAATTGCTCTCGGAGGGGTATCGATCCGAGCCGGTGAACTTTAGGGTCACGGGGGATCGGACTGAAGCAGACCATCGATTTCCTCCGCAGGCTGTTCAGGGCCGGGACACAGGAAATCCACACGTCAGTCATTTCTAACTCGGCTGCGACTAAATGAACATGAACGTGTTCAGGTCGTCTGCAGGTCAGTGGGGGTGTGGAGGCGTTAAAGCAGCAGAGTAAAGGCTGCATTCAACTATCAAACTATTAAACTAAGGATTGATTTTTAAACTTTTACAATTTTAAGAACTCTTATCAACTCTTCATGGTTTTTAGAGTTGATCAAACATTTGAAGTTAAATCTTAAATTTAAAAGTTTTGCTCCTCACCCCCACAGATTCCTCTGATTACAGTAATCACTAGTAAATACTCCCTCTGCATAATTACAAGGATTGTTAACGGCTTAACTTCCATATTGTGCTTCAGCGCTGCTTCTTCTTCTAGCACAGATCTTGTCGAGGCCGTACAGCTCATTAACAAACATTTCTACCTGCGGCCTCGGAGCCTGGGGGGTCAAACAAATTTAGACTCCCCCAGAAAATCCAATAATTATCTCGGCCTCCGCAGACTTTTTTCCCACGAGCGGATAAAGAAGGTGATGTTGGCTCCGCCGAAGTTTTGCTCCGGAGCGAGATCAATAAACGCACAGATGCATACAAATGCAATCTGTAGCCCACTCAGTTTTTTAAAGATTTCATTTCAAACTTCATACTTCAGCGGCTCCTCGTCGCTCCCTCCCGGATCATAGATCAGGACTAATTGACTGGACTCAAACTCGGGCCTCGTCCTGATTTGCTCCCTCTCCACCTAATTCCACAGCGGCCCAGCCGTCGAGCCTCGTCCTCGTCATAATTGCAGCTGGCAGATCTGCTTCACCGCGTCTTCTGCCAAATAATTACCCTGGCACCGCGCTCTCTGGGGGGTGGGGGTGGGGGGGGGGGAGAAGAGCGCAACATGCCTGGCTACTCCTTGGCTCTTGTTTTGCAGTTAAATCATCGAACAATACAACAAGTTTGTTGGCCAGTGTCCCTCCACCGACACTTCAGGAGCCTGGAAGCCAGCGAGAGGCAGATATCTGGGGTTGAAGCCGCAGACGTCACAGATGCACCTTCTTCTCAGCCTGCGGGGGGGAAATAAAACAAGCATTACCCAACGCTTTATGTCATCACTCACTAATAAATCCATACATCTGTCACATCGTTACTCACTACATTATGGCAGGATATTAACTGTAAGAACGAGGGAGCAGGCGTCGAAACGCTAATGCTTCGGTTTATTCAGGAAAATAAGTTGAACCTGACAGACGAGTTTCAGGAAATAGACTTTGCTAGCTCATAAAAAGTTATTGTACAAAATAAGAGGCTGTAATTATACTAAATGTGTCTTCAGCATGGGAAAGATGAAGGATGCCTGCATGGGAGATGTGAGAAACGATACGGTTTGAGGTATTTACACATGCAAATGATGCCAACTTGAAAAATACATCTTGTTCTGCAGATTCAAAGGAGCCACAGTCGCCTAATAGGAGGAACAAAATGTTCTGTGAATTCAAAAGAAAATACGAAAACTGCAAACACTTTTTCTGAGAAACCCCCCCACGTTCATATCTGG